>NC_056750.1:401476390-401631390 GCF_019279795.1 Protopterus annectens | reverse complement strand
AGGGCGCTGGATAGATGGGGTAAGAAGGTTTACACTTCTGCAACGTTAGCCATTATAGGTTCATAGGTTCATACTAGGCTATCTGCCCTAGGGCATTTATAAGCCTAGCCAGAGTGTGTTTGGCTTTCGCCACCCATTTTAAATTAATTTTGCTATGCCCTTTTTCGAGGTTAGTATACTGTGCATCTGTCTAACAGTGACACAGAAGTGATACCCGGGGTAAACCTACGATCTCCCATCCACTCATCAAGATTCCTCTTGAAGAGTCAATGAGGGACTCTGCCTAACCTGGACTGGGATTTTATTCCAGAGTGAAGGGAGCCTCTGGGTTATGAATCTGTCCCTCCAGCATGTCCTATTTATTTCAGTGCTAAGGTTCAAGTCTCTCGCTGTGAGCTTGATGGGATTTGGATTTTCTGAGGTGCAGCATGTCTATTAATTCCGGGTTGGACATGGCTTTATACGTCAGGCACAGATAGTCTCTGAGCAGGCGCTATGCCACTGAGTAGAGCTGAAGTTTTTTTAACCGGGCAGCATATGGCATCTGTTTGAGCCCTTTGATCCTCTTGGTGAGGTACTTTTGGGGTCTTTCCAGTTGCTGTAGGTGTCTGGTAAGGTACATCCCAAAAGGGGCATTGTACTCAATTATGGGCCTGATGAGGGATGAGTAAAGAGGCACGATGACCTCCCCTGATCTAGATGTGAATCCCTTCATGATTAGGTGGGCTATATAAAATGTTTTTCTAACCACTTGCGTTTGTCAAATGAGAGATTGCTATCAACTTGGGTCCCCAGGTCCCTAATTACTTCTTCTGTACTTAATGGATTACCACCTATGTGGTAATTTGTGAGCACTGTTTTTGCCAAAGGGGATGACTATACACTGTTTGGCGTTTAGCTTGAGGCCATGGCTCTGGCACCAGTTGTCTGTTTCTATGAGGCCCTTTGGAGGATGCTTGTGTCGGCTGGAGGGTCGATTATGGCCCAGTTTGCAGTCATCTACTTAACTTGGTCAGCCACAGTCCTTCTGTGTTGGCCTGTACCTCCGAGAAATATATACCGAACAAGAGAGGTCCCAGGACTGAGCCTTGTGGGACGCCACTTGTAACTGGTTTGGAGTTTGACATGGCTCCAGCAATTCTAACCATGTGGGTTCTGTCCTTGAGCCAGTTTGCAACCCATCTAGTGACATAGGGGTTTATATTTAAGCTGGTGAGCTTATCTATAATGCCAGTGGGGTATTGTATCGAAGGCTTTGTGAGGTCCAGGTAGGCTGTGTGGACCACCTTCCCTCGTCAATGGCCTTGGTGACTGTTTCAAAGAAATCAACCAGGTTTAAGAGGCAGGATCTGCCCTTAACAAAGCTGAACTGGGTAGGATCCAGTGTCTGTAGGTCCCCAATATCTTTATTTATGAGGTCCATGATGATCCTTTCCTTAGCTTTGCAGACCAAGCTAGTCAGGCTTATGGGCGATAGTTTCCAGGATCCGTTGAGGCACCACCTTTGTGGAGAGGGACCACTGTTCCTGCACGCCACTCTTTGGGTACATATCCTGTAGTAAGGCTGAGATTGAACAGTAGTTTTATGTTTGGGTTTAGCTCTTCTTGGAGTTCATGTAGGACACAGCCCGGGACACCATCTGGTCCCATTGGTGCTGTGTTTTTTTGCTTTGGAGAGGGCAGCTCTTACCGGAGCATCTGAGATGTCAGGGGGACAGCACTCTGCTGGGATAGATATTTGCCCTTTGGTGGGGGAGTTTGCGCTGAACCTGTCAGCTAGGATGTTGGGCAATGTCTGTGGGTTCGGTGTATTTTTTGTCATTTTGGACTAATTCTGAGCATATCTGGGAATTCCCACCCAGGTTCCTAACATAACTAAAGAAAGCCTTGTGATTATCCTTAGTGTCCTGTGCAATTTTTCTCTCGAAGCTGGCCTTAGACTATTTTATGAGTGCCCGTAGTTTTTTGCTAATACTGATCAGAGATGCCTTCCCTTTTTGGGATTTTGCTCTATCATGTAGTAGCTTCCTCTATCATGTAGTAGCTTCCTCCTTCTATTGTATAGTTTGTTTATGGCTGGGGTCCACCAGACAGGACATCTGCCTTTGGAGGATTGGGTCTTGGTTTCATTTGGGATTGCATGATCCATGCATTCCTGAAGGTGTTCATAGAATGCGTTTATAAAGGATTCTGCGGTCTGGGCCGTATTTTCCACAGGCCCGGGGGCTTTGAAGGATTCCACCTCGGTTTTGAGGAGTGTGAAATTTGCTTTAGAGAAGTTTTTCACTGTGGTTTTCAGGGCAGGGGGTGGAGTCGGGATGTGAATATCCAGTGAGATTAGTTTATGGTCTGATCTTACCAGTGAGGGATACACTTCTGGTCTGGAGCATAGAGTCCCCATGTTGGTGATGATCAGGTCCAGTATGTTTTCCCCTCTTGTGGGAGTGGTAACAAGTTGTTCCATAGCATTTGAGTTTATAAATTCTAGGAATCTTTGGGCTAGGGTGTTGGAGCTAGAGTAATGCTCCCAGTCTATATTTGGGTAGTTGAAGTCACCCAATATAATGGTATTTGGAGAGACCTTCATATTTTCCAGTGTTCTCAGGAAGGCCGAGTGGGGTTCCTGGGTTTGGGAGGGTGGCCTGTAGCAGGATATAAACTGGAAGGCAGTTTTACCCACTGTTAGTTGCACATAGATAGTCTTTGATGCTTCGTGCTGTGCCACCAACCTGGAATTGTGGGTATTTTTGACGAGTATTGATACTCCCCCTCCTTTTGTGGTTCGGTCCAAGTTTTGGGGCCGGAAAGCATGGTATGAGGTATAACCTGGTAGTGCTGGTGTGCTCTCAGGAGCCTTGAACCAGGTTTCTGTTACTGCACAGATATTGATGTTCTCCATGCTAAGGAGAGTTTGAGCATGCATCTTGAGGTTTAGACTTCTGGCATTGAGTAGCATTACTCTTAGTTTCTTATCTCTTGTGATACCTATGGAGGTGGGTTTGTCTTTTGAGCCTTGCCAAAAAAAGGCACTATGGGGGTAGCAAGAGCCTTTGCCAATATCCGAAAGCCCAGGGGTGACAGGTGCAAGCCGTCCCTAGCGAAGCATCGTGGCTTGTCGAGCATGTCATCCCAGGCTGACAGGCATTGGATCCCCTTTGAATGACACCAGTACTTAAGCCAATTGTTGAAATTGATCATCTTGTCTTCATATTGTGGCATCATTCTTGGTGAGGGTAAGACGCTACTCAAGGTCAGGGTCATACCGGCCTGGGCTACATGCTCAGAGAGCTCCTCTATGTCTCTTTTCATGTAGTCTAGGGAGGTACGTCTCAGGTCATTCACACCAGCATGGACAATGACTGACTCATATTTGTACTTGCCTTGGAGTGACCTGAGTGCTTGTGTTATGTGGCGGATCCTAGCGCCCGACAGGCAGCTCATCGTGACCTTCTCCTTGTTCAGCCTGGTGAGCGGGACGTCAGTGTGCCTGACGATAGAGTCACCTATTACAAGTGTATCAGGTGTGTTGTTTATCCTTAAGGGCTGTGACTGTTCGGCACACTGGCTTTGTGAGCTATGTGTTGCACGTGTTTTGTTTTGGGGTAGCGGTTGCTTGGGTGTCTGCTTTGGAGTTCTCTGCTGCTTAGGCAGATTTTTATTTATAGCCTCCGAGTATGTTTTTGTGTGTTTATATGTTTGGTTTGCTGTCGTGGTAGGTCTATGTGAGACTGGAATTGTAGTAAGTGTGGTTTCCTTCTCCTCCTGACTGGTTTCGCCAGTACTGAGTTGAGAGAGCTTAGCCTCCAGTATGGCTATATGGTTGCATCTCTGACATGTGTTGGAATTTGTTGGGAGGAGGAGAGGGTTGTTTGTGTACATGAGGCAGTTGTAACATTGCCTCAGGATTCCCAGATTCACCAGCTGGACCGGAGAGGAGATTGACAACTGACCTTTGGACATGCTAGAATAGTATTGGGAATTCCTTTATAATTGAAAAAAAGGGCCAGTGGGGAACAAGGTACTCAAGGGGAGTTTGTGAGGGTGTAGTGCTTTTAATTTTTTAGTGCTGACTTATATAATTGCTTTAGTGAGCAAGTGCCAGGTAACTTAAATGCAATGTGTTACAGGTAACTTAAATGCAAAAACAACAAACAGTAACTTTCTTTCAAGTGAAACAAGGAAATAAGTACAATAAGCAATGCAGATATCACTAGGGATCCACAGAAGCGCTGAAAAGCCGCGTTTTAGGTGGAATTAGCGTTTCAGGGAAATAACAAGCAAGCAAACAACAAGCATACAAACAAAGCTAGATTCAGCAGGCCTGGATCTAGTCTATGCTACAGCAAACAAGGTGTACCAATTTCAGTAAGAAACAGTTTAGATATGCGGGCACTATAAGCCTTTAACCAGAAATTCCCAGCTCAGAAGGGCAGAGTCCAGCCTCTCCTCCCACAAGAGTGCAGACCACGAACCCTTTTAATGCAAAATAACTGGCCTGAAGCCCAAGTGCTTAAACCAGAATTAATACACTTTTAGAATAACAGACACTGAGCCCTCAATCAGCAGTTCTCAACTTAGAAGGATGTAAGCTACCTGTCTGCCACTGCAGTGCAGACCACAAACCTTCTTAATGTAAAACAACTGGTCTGAAGCCTAAGTGCTTAAACTAAAAGGCTTAGAATGAGTTACACCAAGCAGTAATAAATACAATTGAGTACTTTTAAGATGACGCAAAAGCAAAATAAAGTAGGAAGAAACACAAATACAGTAAAAGCAGATAATTTTTTTTTTTTTTTTTTGAGTGAGCAAATGAGATGGGCCCAGGAGTTACAGGACAGAAACAAGTGCAAATGCAGACCTTCAAATCAGAAAGTTGAGAGAGATGGAAGACCGCCCAAACGGCCAATAACTACAAATTCTGGGTCAGAACCACTCCTTATGTGGTAGACAGGTTACCTAGTGCTTACCACTCCCACTGATAAGCTAGAAGGCTTCCCTCCAACACAGAAAGGCTTGGGGGGGCTCAGAAGCTTACAAATAGCCTGGAGACAGCAAATCTGTATCTGGAACACTGATTACAGGAAAGGTAGGAAACAGGCTTACAATCTTTTTTTTTTTTTTCAGAAAAGTAGCAAAAACAGTAGTAAAAACAATTCACATGCAGTGCAAGCTGGCACACTTGAGTATGTAGCAATATTAGTCCACACAGTTTGAAAAAATGTAATTAAATTAAAAAAGGACTAAAAGGAAGTGCAGAAACGGTGATAGGGCTTTAAACTGCCAGTTTCAAATATTAAAATATCAGCAACATGTCATTGGACTGCTTAAACAGAAAATTATGTTGATTCCTGACTGTGTGGAAAATAAAGAATTACAGGATTTAATGCATTCTACTGAACAAGTTGGAAAACATACTTTGCAATGTGGTTTTGATTAATTAGAGGCCTCTTGCAGGGCTGCTCTTACTGGGTCTGTGCTCAAAAGGCATGCTTGGCTTAAGGAGCAATCTTTGCCTGATCATGTTAAAGCTAAATTGTTGGATGCTCCTTTAAATCAGGACTGCCTGTTTGGCAACAAGGCTGAGGAAGTTCTTAAAAAGATGGAAGATAAAGCTAAATCTATGCAAACTGTTAAAGATTTTTACAAGTTCAGCCTCCTAGATTTAGTAGGCACTGGCCCTCTAAGAACCCAAACACAGCAAACAAAACAGTTTTCAGTCCCAGGGGACTCAAAGAACTAAGCCGCGGGGGGCCTCCACTTCCAAGTCTGGGAATAATAAGACTCCCCCCTATGGTAAACTGTCTCAATGACTTATTTTTAAAATTTCCAAGCACTTGTCATCTGACTGCCCTTTTGGGGGGAAAGATTGCTTTTCATGCAAAGAATTGGGAACTCATTACCCAGGACAAATGGGTTTTAAGTAAAGTGTCCCAGGGATACAGATTTCACTTCCACACGTTGCCAACACCAAGTGGGTGGCCAGACTTACCCCCAAATCAGTGGGCAGAAGCCCAAAAACAAGTACTTTCTCTCTTAAGCATGTGGGCTATTCAACTGGTACCAGAACAGGAAAAGGGACAAGGTTTTTACTCGAGACTTTTCTTGGTACCCAGAAAAGACAACTCATGGCGTCCTATCCTGACATGTCTACTCTAAACACCTTTTTGGAGATTCCAAAATTCAAGATGCTGACTCTTCACCAGTTACTTCCTGTGCTAGGCAAAGATGCTTGGTTGGCAACACTAGATTTAAAAGAAGCATATCTGCACATCTCAATCATAGGTTCATAGGTAGATACTAGGCTATCTACCCTAGGGCATTTATAAGCCTAGCCAGAGTGTATTTGGCTTCTGCCTCCCTATTAGATTAGCCTACTGTGCCTCTGTAAAGTAGGTCACAGAAGGTACCCTTTAAGATTAGTTTGCTGTGCCTCTGTCTAGCAGGGACACAGAAGAAATCCCAGGGGTGAATTTGCGATTTCCCATCCACGCGTCCAGATTTCGCTTGAAGAGGGTCAGCGAGGGGCTATGTCTAACATGAATTGGGATTCTATTCCAGAGTGAGGGGAGCCTCTGGGAAATGAATCTGTCCCTCCAGCATGTCCTATTTATTTTTTTGCTGAGGTTTAAGTTCCTGGAGCGTGTAGCTCTAAGGGACTTGGATTTTTTGAGGTGGAGCATGTCCATTAATTCTGAGTTTGACATGGCTTTGTACGTCAGGCATAGATCACCTCTGAGTAGACGGTAAGCAATTGAGTAGAGCTGGAGTTTCTTTAGTCAAGCTGCATAGGACATCTGTTTGTAGCCCATGATCCTCTTGGTGAGGTACTTTTGGGGTCTCTCCAGTTGCTGCAGGTGTCGGGTAAGGTACATCCCAAAAGGGGCATTGTATTCAATTATGGGCCTGATGAGTGACGAGTAGAGGGGCACAATGACCTCTCCTGATCTGGATGCTAACCCTTTCGTGATAAGGTGGGCTATATAGAAGGTCTTTCTAACCACTTTGGCAACGTGAATATCAAAGGAGAGATTACTATCTACGTTGGTCCCCAAATCTCTAATTACTTCTTCCGTACTTAATGGATTACCACCTACATGGTAATTTGTGGGCACGTTGTTTTTCCCAAAGGGGGTGACTATGCACTTTTTAGCATTTAGCTTGAGGCCGTGGCTCTGGCACCCAGCATCCATCTCTGTGAGACCGTTTTGGAGGATTCTTGTGTCGGCTGCCGATTCGATTATGGCCCCCAGTTTGCAGTTATCTGCGAACTTTGTCAGCCATAATCCCCCCATGTTAGCCTGAACCTCAGAGAAGTATATACTGAGCAAGAGAGGTCCCAGAACTGAGCCCTGTGGGACGCCACCACTTGTAACTGGTTTGGATTCGGACATGGCACCTGCGATTCTGACCATGTGGGTTCTATCCCTGAGCCAGTTTGCAACCCATCTTGCGATATAGGGGTTGATATTTAAGCTGGTAAGCTTATTTATGATGCCCGATTGGGGTATTGTGTCAAAGGCTTTTGCGAGCTCCAGGTAGGCTGTGTGGATTACCTTGCCCTCATCTATGGCTTTGGTAACTGTTTCAAAGAAATCAACTAGGTTTAAGAGGCAAGATCTGCCCTTAACAAAGCCAAATTGGGTAGGGTCCAGTTTCTGGAGGCTCCCAATGTCTTTGTTTATGAGTTCCATGATAATACGCTGCATAGCTTTACAGACAAGACTAGTCAGGCTTATGGGGCGATAGTTTCCGGGGTCCGTTGTGGCACCACCTTTGTGGAGTGGGACCAGTGTAGCTGTACACCATTCTTTGGGTACATATCCTGTAGTAAGGCTAAGTTTGAACAGTGACTTAATGTGAGGGTTAAGTTCTTCTTAGAGCTCGTGTAAGACACAGCCTGGGACACCATCCGGTCCCATAGATGCTGTGTTTTTTGCTTTGGAGAGGGCAGCTTTCACATGTGCATCTGTGATGTCAGGGAGGTTACATTCAGTTGGGATAGGCATTTGCTCCTTTGGGGGGGAAGCGGGGGGAGTTTGCGCTGAATCTGTCTGCCAGGATGTTGGCTATGTCTGTAGGTTTGGTATATTTTGTAACGCTATGCAACAATTCAGAGCATATCTGGGAATTTCCACCCATATTCCTGACGTAACTAAAGAAGTCCTTGTGATTATCTTTAGTGTCTAGGGCAATTTTTCTTTCGAAACTGGTCTTTGATGATTTTATGAGGGATTGAAGTTTCTTGCTAATACTGATCAGAGATGCCTTCCCGTTTTGGGATTTTGCTCTGTCATGTAGTAGCTTCCTCCTTCTGTTGTATAGCTAATTTATGGCCGGGGTCCACCAGACAGGTCTCCTGTTTTTGGAGGAGTGAGTCTTGGTTTTATTTGGGATAGCACAATCCATGCATTCCTGCAGGTGCTCATAGAATGCATTTGTAAAGGATTCTGCGGATTGGGCTGTATTATCCTCTGGCCTGGGGGCTTTGAAGGATTCCACCTCAGTCTTGAGAAGTGCAAAGTTGGCTTTTGAGAAATTCTTTACCGTGATTTCCTTGGCTGGGGACCGGATATGGATGTCAAGGGAAATTTGTTTATGGTCTGATCTTACCAATGAGGGGTTTACCTCTGGTGTGGAACATAGAGTCCCCATGTTGGTGATGACCAGGTCCAATATGTTCCCTCTTGTGGGAGTGGTGACCAGTTGTTCCATCGTGTTAGAGTTTATAAATTCAAGGAACCATTGGGTGAGGGCGTTTGGGCTTGAGTTTTTTTTCCAGTCAGTGTTTGGGTAGTTGAAGTCACCCAATAACATAGTGTTTGGAGAGACCTTCATATTCTCCAGTGTTCTCAGGATAGCCAAGTAGGATTCCTGTAATAGGGAGAGTGTTCTGTAGCAGGCTACAAACTGAAAGGCAGTTTTGCCCGCTGTTAGTTGCACATGGATGGTTTCCGATGTTTTGTGCAGTGCCACTAACCTGGTGGTGTAGGTATCTTTGATGAATATAGATACTCCCCCTCCTTTTGTGCTTCGGTCCGAGTTTTGGGGCCGAAAAGCATGGTATGAGTTATAACCTGGTAATGCTGGGGTGCTCTCAGGAGCCTAGAACCAGGTTTCTGTTTCTGCACAGACATCGATTTTCTCCATACTGAGGAGAGCCTCGAGTGCGTGCATCTTGAGATTTAGACTTCTGGCATTGAGTAGCATGCATTACCTTTAGTTTTTTATCCTTGGGTTGTTTATGGAGGTGAGTTTGTCCTTTGAGCCTTGCCTAAAAAAGGCACTATGGGGGTGGCAAGAGCTTTGGCCAGTATACGAAAGCCTAAGGGTGACAGGTGCAAGCCGTCTCTAGTGAAGCAACGTGGCTTGTCGAGCATGTCATCCCAGGCTGACAGACACTGGATCCCCTTTGAATGACACCAATACTTTAGCCAGTTGTTGAAACTGATCATTTTCTCTTTATACTGTGGCATCATTCTTGGTGAGGGCAAGATGTTACTCAAGGTCAGGGTCATACCAGCCTGGGCTATATGATCAGAGAACTCCTCTGTCTCTTTTCATGTAGTCCAGGGTGGTACGTCTCGGGTCATTCACACCAGCATGGACAATGACGGAGTCAGACTTATACTTGCTTTGGAGTGACCTGAGTGCTTGCGTTATGTGGCGGATCCTGGCACCCGACAGGCAGCTTACAGTGACCTTCTCCTTGTTCAGTCTGGTGAGCGGGACGTCAGTGTGCCGGACAGTAGAGTCCCCTATAACAAGTGTATTTGGTGTGTTGTTTGGCCTTAAGGGCTGTGACTGTGAGGCACACTGATTTTGTGAGATATGTGATTCGTGGGTATTGTTGAGGGGTGGCTGTTGCTTGGATATCTGCTTAGGAGGTCTTTGCTGTTTAGGCAGATTTTTATTTAGAGCCTCCGAGTATGTTTTTGTGTGTTTATGTGTTGCATATGCAGATGCAATAGGTCTGTGTGAGACTGGATTTGTGGTGCGGGTGGTTACCTTTTCCTCCTGACTGACTGTGCCAGTCTTGGGTTGAGAGAGCTCTGCCTCCAGTTTGGCTGTGTAACTGCATCTCTCACATGTATTATAGTTTGTTGGACGGAGGAGAGGGTTGTCTGTGTACATAAGGCAATTGTAACATTGCCTCAAAATTCCCAGATTCACCAGCTGGACTGGAGAGTAACCCTGAAACTGACCGTTGGAAATACCAGATTAGTATAGGGAACTGTTTTTTTACTGATCAGATTAGGGAAGGGAACTGATTTTTCACTTGATCAGGAAAGACCAATCAGGAGCCTAATACTTATGAGAAGTCAAGGAGGGTGTAGTGCTTTAGTTAGTTATTGTTTCCTTATAAGAGCTGAGCAAGTGCAGGGCTTTAGAAAGAGAATAGAGTGATTACTTTGAGAGTTTGAACAGTTCTAAGGGAAAAAGTGAAGAGCACACTTTGTGGAGCCTGGAATAGTTTAAACCTGTTTAGGCGGTGCTGCTCAACGCTGCTCAGTGAGCAAAACCGCGCAAAAAGAGAGTTGTAGGTTTTTAAGAGAGAGAGATCAAGGAGGTTAGAATTGACCCAAAATGGCCAATAAAACTACAGCTTCTTGGCAGTAACCACTCCTCCAGGGACAGGCAGGCTGTTCAGTGTTAACCAGAAAGTGGGGAAAAAAAGCAAGATTTTTTTTTTTCTTTTTTGTTGTAGTTTAAAGGTAGCAGAGATACAGAAGCAGCAAAATATTCACAACAGTACAATAAATGACCCCACACTTGAGTGCTAGGCCAAAATCAGGTAAAATGCAGTTTCTAGAGAAAAAAAATATTTTAAATTAAGTGCAACACAGGAAATGCAGTAAACAGGCTCTAGATGTGTTCCAAGTACTGTTACTGTTACAGATATAAACTTTAGCAAGCCGGAAAATGCCAAAAAGTAGGCGGCAAAGCAGTAAAAAAAAATCAGAAGAAAATACTTAAAATCACAAAAGTGGCTCCTTTTCTTCTCTCAGCGTTTTCTCCCCTTGGTAGGTGCTTCAGCAACAACTAGCAAGCCTGGAAAGACGCCAAAACCACCAGGCAGCCGGGTTTTAAGAGAGAGAGATCAAGGAGTTTAGAATTGACCCAAAATGGCCAATAAAACTACAGCTTCTCGGCAGTAACCACTCTTCCAGGGACAGGCAGGCTGTTCAGTGTTAACCACTGCCACTGGTGAACACAGAGACTTCCCTTTAGCCCAAGCAAGCACTGGCCTTCTAGAAACTTCCAAACAGTTCAGAACAGCAAATCTGTAACTGAACTGTCTTAACTTTCAGAAAGGGGGAAAAAAGCAAGATTTTTTTTTTCTTTTCTTTTTTGTTGTAGTTTAAAGGTAGCAGAGATACACAAGCAGCAAAATATTCACAACAGTTCAATAAATGACCCCCACACTTGAGTGCTAGGCCAAAATCAGGTAAAATGGTATCTTGCATGATACCTACACTTCAAAGCAGGCTACACGCACTATCAGTTCTCTTCACTGCCCTTTGGCTTATCTACTGCGCCCAGGGTCTTCCCAAAGTGCCTAGCTCCAGTTATTGCATTTTGCAGGCAAAGAAATAATCAAATATACCCATACCTGGACAATTGTCTAATTCAGGCAGAAAGCCAGGACATACTTTTGAATCATTTGGCCTTTGTAAAAAGGGTTCTAATTTGTCTGGGGTACACCATAAACAAAAAGAAATCACAACTGGTACCCTCTCAACAAATTATATTCCTTGGAGCTTGAATACAACTTCCCAGATGGCTTACCTCACGCCAGAAAAGGAAATTAATTTGACAACCTACTTCAAACAAGTGGTCACAAAAACCTTGCTATCTGCAAGACAAATACTGCAAGCCTTGGAGTTCATGGCCTCCTGCATTCTTCTAATTCCATATGCAAGACTGCATAGGAGGAAACTACAGTGGTATCTAAAAAGCCTATGGTGTCCACATTCTCAAAACCTAGAAACAATGATTCCTATCATACCTTGCTTATGCCTAGAGTTCCTTTGGTGGGCAGAGGCCTGCCACCAAAACAAGTGACTACCTTTCACACCACCCCCTGCCACTCAAACCCTAACAACAGATGATTCAGACTATGCATGGGGGGCACACCTGGCAGGGAAGTGCATTTAGGGCAAATGTAACCCAAGTCAAATGCACCTGCATATCAATCAAAAAGAAATGTTAGCTGTACAGAATGCTCTGACAGCCTTCAAGGACCACATTCTTCCAGGACAACTAACGGTAAAGACGGACAACATCATTGTTATGTGGTACATAAACAAGCAGGGGGGTACTCATTCTTACCCCCTCTGCAGACTAGCCATGGCATTGTGGAACACAGCCTTGAGCTACCAAGTGCACCTACAAGCTCAATTCCTGCCAGGAAAATTAAATACACTGGCAGATGGACTAACCAGAAACCTCATGGATGCACACGAGTGGAAACTGGAACCAAGGATTTTCAACATGTTGACAGGCAAATGGGGGAGCCCAGATATATACCTGTCTGCCTCTCCCCAGAACTACCAATTGGACAAAGTTTGCAGAAGGACTCCAGACAAACAAGCCTGGAAAGTGGATGCTCTGTCCTTCAGCTGGAAAAACATATCAGTCTATGCTTTCCCCCCCTGTGCCTCTGCTCTCCAAAGTACTACTTAAAAGTCAAACAGGACAAACCAAGGATGATTTTGATTGCTCCAGACTGGCCGCGTCAACACTGGTACCCCTTCCTGCGCAGTGTGTCACGGATATCTCCATGGCACCTGCCTCAGACTCCTTCCCTCTCAGCAGGAGAACCAGATTCTGCACCCTCAGCTTCCAACACTGAACGTTGCACCCTGGCTAATTACTTAATCTCTCCTTTACCATCCCTCAGCAAACCTGTGATGGATATTATCTTAGAGTCAAGGAGGCCTAGTACTAGAAAATCTTATGCTGAAAAATGGAAAAGATCCCGTGCCTGGAACCAATCTCAAGGGATGAGCACAGCAGCGCATAATTTACCTCAGATTTTACAATACTTAACTGAGATGCTTCACAACGGCCTGTCTTTTTCCTCCATTAAAATCTATGCCTCGGCCATTTCAGCTCTTTATAACACAGAATCTCCCCTCTTCTCTCATCCACTGCTCAAGCAGTTCCTCAGAGGTGCCAAAAATTTGAGACCACCCAGGAAAGCTCCAACCCTAGCCTGGGACCTTAACTTTGTCTTGGAGAAACTTGCACTACCTCCTTTCGAGCCAGCTGCTACTGCAGACTTAAAATTTCTTTCTTGGAAAACAGCTTTCCTTTTAGCAATCACTTCAGCTAGAAGGGTGTCTGAATTACAGGCCCTTATGGCAGTGGAGCCTTTCATCATCTTTCATGCGGACAGGGTGTCACTTAGAACCAATCTATCCTTCATGCCCAAGGTGGTATCCAGTGTGGCTCTTAATCAGTCCTTTCATTTGCCACCCTTTTTTCCCAATCCACAGAATAAATGGGAACAGATACTGCATTACTTAGATGTGCACAGACAACTTAGATTCTACTTGGACAGGACTAAACCTCAAAGGAAATCTGAACAACTGCTGGTAGCATTTGCTGCAGGGGCAGAGGGGAAGGCTATTTCAAAGCAAACCATTTCTAAATGGATAAGCCATTGCATTCATTTCTGCTATAAGCACCATGGAAAACCTATCCCCCAGGGGATCAGACCTCACTCCACCAGGGCAGCATCTACCTCTACAGCCTTTCTCAGAGGCGTCCCTACCAGGGACATCCTAGAAGCTGCTACCTGGAGTTCTGTACATACTTTCACCAAGCATTATCATTTGCCAGTTTTCTCTAAATCTAGAGCTGGCTTTGCCACTGCAGTCTTTGCAGGGCCTTATAGCTGGCCCTAATGCTATCTAAACTCCTCCTCCCAACCATAGCTGTGGGAATCTACCCAAATGTAATGACTGCAACAGTGAAACACGAAGAACCTAGTACAGTTGTGTACACTTACCATAAATGTAGATGTTCGAGTGTATTCACTGTTGCAGTCCTGGTTACCCTCCCTCCAGCCCCCTAACTTCTTTTGGCTATACCTCTACTTTCCTTTACTATGCTTAAAAGCCTTTTTGGTGTATTTGCTTTTTTGTTAGAGGTATATCTTTGTGCTTTTATGTTTAATTGCTTCCCATTAGGGGGCACCTGACATCTGGGGCAAGAAGAACTGATGTAATGGCGTCGGCTGCATGTTTCATACCCCTGATGACCTGACTTCATGGATGAAGAGACAGCAACCGATGCAGGACCCAAGACTTTGTTAATCAGGCTGACTGAGGTCAACCTGCAAGCAGATTACCCAAATGTAATGACTGCAACAGTGAATACACTCAAACATCTACATTTATGGTAAGTGTACACAACTGTACTATATGCAGCAGTCCCGTCAAGGTGGGGTCTGAGATTGCTTTTTATGCCAGACAGAGGTCACCTCTGAGGAGTCAGTAGGAGACTAAGTAGAGGAACAGGGCCTTTAGCTTGTCTGTGTAGCATGGATGTTTGAGGTCCTGGATTCTCCTGGTGAGGAACCTCTGTGGTCTTTCCAGCTGCTGCATGTGCTTTGTGAGGTTCATGCTGAAATGGGTATTGTACTCAATAATGGGTCTTGTAAGGGAAGAATACAGGGACATTATGACCACCTTGTCCCTGGATGAGATACCCTTACTAATGATAGGCCTTAAAAAGTGTGTATGACTGTGCTAATACTGTTTCCAGGATATCTTCATCAGCTTCTGCTTTGAGGAGATTTGTTTGGGTACATAACCAAAACCTTTCAGATGACTTAAAGACAGAGATTCTGAGGTCAGTGTTAGACACAGAAGTTTTATTTGGCCTTGCTGGTACACAGGCGATGAAGTTCCAATTATTGTGAACAAAAGCGCTTAACGTACTGTTCAATAAAGGAGTGAATGTATTGGTTGCATCATTCTCAATTGTTTGGCTGACTGTTTCTGTTTGAATGTTTGTTGTGATTTTGGCGTACTACTTTATCTATTATACCTGCGTGGAGAATATTATCGAAGGCTTTGGCCAGGTCAAGGTAGGCAGTTTGTACCATCTTCCTCTTGTCCATGGCTTTGGTGACTGTCTCAAAGAAGTCGACCAAATTTAACAGGCATGACGTATGGGATGGAGTCTTTGGAAGTTTTCAATGTCCTTGTTAATGAGGTCCTTGACAATCCGCTACGTGGCCTTGCAGATTAGGCTAGTTAGGCTGATGGGTCTATAATTTCCCGATTGGTGGACGTTCCACCTTTGTGCAGACGGATGACAGTGGCTGTCCTCCACTCTGCTGGGATGAAGCCGGTACTCAGCCTTTGGTTGAATAGGCTGCCTAATGTTGCTGAAAGTTCTTGCCTGATGTCATGTAGGATGCAGCCTAGGATGTTATTGGGTCCCATGGAGGCTGTATTTTTTTGCCTTTGAGAGAACAGTGATGATTTGCTCCTTAGAGATAAGAGGTGAGGAGGCAGGTGCTGGGAATGTCCTGTTTTACTGATGGGGGGGAGGGCAGAGGGGTGATGTTTTCACTGAACCTGTCTGTGAACAGGTTGGCTATATCTATGGTGTAAGCAGGAGTAACCTAGTGACCTTGGTTGTCTGCGGATCGAATGCCAGTTTGCAGGTGCTAGACCCTGGAGTATCATCTTACAAGGTGTCTACTTCCACTATACTGTCAGCTTAAGGATGTGTCTGCTCCAATATTTAGCCCCCAAACTCATTAACTATATTTTATTTGAAAATCATCCTGTAAGGCAGCATTTAAAACCCAGGAATCTCCAAAGCTACAGTCAGAACAGGTTACTGAATATGCCTCGGGAGTCGGGATTGACATTCATAGTGGCTGAATTGTCAGAAATCTAGGACATCAGGCACAATTTTTAAAACCATAACTTGTAATAGAGCAGCCTGCACTAAAGCTGCTCTTCTCAGAAAGTTTTTTTTTAATACATTGAGGTAGAAAGAACAACTGAAAACCAGAGTATGCATGACATGTGTTGTGCTGGAACAAATCTGCACTAGCAACTGCACATAAATTTGTTTCAATGGAGATATAAGTCTGGTTCTTTCATTCACCATACATTTAAGTTTCTTACCTCTTTTTTAAAGGAAACTCCTATTTTTTTGACAGGTACATACATTTTTCTCTGTTCTTACCAGAAAAAGAATCGAAGTAGTAAATAATTATGTAGTGCATAGAGCAGCCCTGATTACACTTTGATATCGGGGAAAAAGATGTACTTGTTAAGTGCTTCCCTAGCGTGAGACATGATCATAACACCACTTAGGGGGTGCTTAACAATTTGTTAAGCATCCTCTATGCACTGTTGTGATCAGAAGTCATGCTAAGGACTAACAACAGACAGTGCCGGCTAGCAAAACACAGTGGCAGAAGGTAAAACAGCTTTGCTTCTGCCTGCTGTCCACACCCTTGAAGTGTCCCTGAGTTTGTCTCATATTTTTGATACATCCTTCATGAATTTTTTCTTTTCCTGATAAATCCCTCAGCATTGCAGCCAGTAATGCCAGATGTTAAAGTTTCATACTTCTTAATGTTCAGAAATTGCGTGTTGATGCAAAATGTGTTCTGTTCATTTTTAAAAGTGAATCAGAGCAGTATTTAAAAACTCTCCCTGATTTTGATCCCCAGTTATTTTTGTATTCATCCAGAATTCTTAAGCAAAGAAGTTGACAGGTATGCTGCTGTCTGACAGTGGCAGCATTAATTAATTTACTGGTTTTCAAAACTAGGAAAATACGTTGTCCTTCTACACTTTCTCTTTCTGTTTTCTTTCTGTAACTAGTGATATGTAGAGCAGATAAAACTCCATGTATTGAAAAGAATTACCAGTTCTCCGATCATATCCTCCTTATGTTTCTTGACATGGGTGCCAAGATTCACTTCTTGAGCTTCTCTTTTGTGGTAAATTTCTTGGCATCCACGTCTCAAACCCATAATAAATGGTTTATGGTCAGAGACACTATCATAATCCTCTATATTAAGCTTGGGTAATCTCTTATGCTATAAAAAAGTTATACGTTTATAGCAGTGTTCTTCGTGTTTCACTGTTGCAGTCATTACATTTGGGTAATCTGCTGGCAGGTTGCCCTCAGTTGGCCGGAATTCCAAAGTCTTGGGTCCTGCGTCGGTTGCTGTCTCCTCTTCCATGACGTCAGGTCATCAGGGGTATAAAACATGCAGCCGACACCATTTTCTTTAATCTTTCTTGCCGCGCGGTGCACAAAGCAGAAGCATTTCACAAGTGCCGGTCGGCCGACTACTGAAATATTCGAGTTTGAGTCTCAGAACCGAAGTCTTCACTAAAGCTAAGTACCCCGTTGGGGAAACTTTTTTCTTGCTCCATACCAATGTCAGAAAAAGTTAATAATTGTATTACTTTCACAGCCCCTGATACCCACTACCTTCGAGTCACAGGCCTCTACCGACACCCATGTGGAGTCCGGAATGCCGCAAGATACTCAAGGTACTGGACCGACGGATGTATCTCCCTCGGATGGATCCAGAGCCACTGAGCAGGCACCGGCTTCTGAGGGTGTATTCAGACCTCAACATTTGTATAAAAAAAACGACGCGTGAGCCACGTGCACAGGCCTCTATGCCTAAAAAACAAATTATCAAAATGGCTGAAGACCTTATTACCTTGATCAGGTGTACCCATCCCCCTCCAGATAAGGGGCCTAGGCAAGACACTAATTATGAATCTTCAGATCAGGTTTCTATTTCTTCTGATTCCTCTTCTGATTAGGAATTATCTGTACCTCCCTATGAGGATTCTGATGCAGAGGAGTCTATACCATCTGCTTCTCCTCCTGAGGATTATTCTTTTGGGGAAACCTTGCATACTTTTCACTGGGAGAGTCAAGATTTCTCAGAATCAAAAAAGAGGCTCAGGGATTTCCTTCTCCATCAGCACAGGCCTTTAGCCATTCCCCCTGTTTTAGACATTGTGGATGATGTGTTTTCGGAGTCAAGCTTGACCCCTGACTCCCAGTAAGCCTGACAGATATTACAGGGTCCCTGACTCACATAAATTTTTATTTAGAAACCCTGCTGCTGATCCTGAAACTATTTCACAGGGTCCAAAAGGAGTTAAGGCCTCAACAGCAAAAAATCCTACCCCCTCTGACAGAGATTGAAGGGCACTGGACAGATGGGGAAAAAAGGTTTATACATATGCAACCTTTGCAATCAGAACCTTAAACTGTCAATTTCATATGCTTAAGTATCAACAACATGTTATGGGATTGCTGAAACAGAAAATTATGTTGATTTCTGAATGTGCAGAAAATAAAGAATTGCAGGAATTATTGCATGCAGCTGAACAGGTTGGAAAGCATATTTTGCAATGTGGTTTTTGACTCCTTAGAGGCCTCCTGCAGGGCCACAGTTACTGAATCTGTGATTAGGAGGCATGCCTGTCTAAAGGAACAAAATTTGCCTGATCATGTTAAAGCTAAATTGCTAGATGCACCTTTACAGCATGATACTCTGTTTGGTATTAAGGCAGAAGAGGTTTTAAAGAAAATGGAAGACAAAGCTAAGTCTATGCAAACTGTTAAAGACTTCTTACAAGTGCAGCTACCAAGATTCAGTAGACACTGGCCTACAAAAAATTGGTCCTTTCCTGTGTCAGACAGAGCTCAAATGGGCAAATCCAGGCGCCCTAACGGTTCCAGATACCAGGCGCAAGATTCATACAGGTCAAAGCAATAGGGCGCTTCTACCTCCAAATCTGGAGGAGATAAAGCACAAACATACAGAAAACAGTCCCAATGACTTCCCTCTACCTACACCAAGCACTTATCTTTTGGCAGCATGCTTGGGGGAAAATTATCACTTTTTGCTCAAAATTGGCAGTTAATAACCCAGGACCAATGGGTACTAAACATAGTATCACAGGGATACAGATTCCATTTCCACACTCTGCCAATGGCAAACGGTTGGCCAGATTTGCCCAAAAATCAATGGGCAGAGGCACAGAAACAGGTTGCGTCCCTCATGGTTATGGGGGCCATTCAGCCAGTACCAGGACAGGAAAAAGGACAAGGTTTTACTCAAGACTGTTCTTGGTACTTAAAGGACAAGACCTGGCGGCCAATCAGTTTTGAACACATACCTGGACATTCCAAAATTCAAAATGCTGACTTTACAGCAGCTTCTGCCCATGCTGGGCAAGAATGCTTGGCTGGTGACATGAGACCTAAAAGAGGCATACCTGCATGTCCCAATAAGACAATCGTGCAGAAGATGCCTCAGATTCAAGGCTGGCTTAATGCATTACCAATTCTCTGCACTGCACTTTGGCTTATCTACTGCGCCCAGGATCTTCACTAAGTGCCTGGCACCAGTAATTGTATTTTGCAGACAAAAAAGTATACAAATATACCGTTACTTGAATGACAAGCAGAGAGCAAGGACATTCTTTTTCAACACCTGGCGTTTGTGAAAAGGCTTCTAACATACCTAGGGTACACAATAAAGGAAAAGAAATCACAACTGGTACCCTCTCAAAAGATAACATTCCTGGGTGCAAGCTTGAATACAACTGCCCAGATGGCTTACCTCACGCCAGACAAGCAAAGGCAACTGACTACTTACTTCAAAGTGATAACGACAAAAACCCAGTTATCTGCAAGACAAATTCTGCAGGTTTTGGGCTTCATGGCATCCTGCATCCTACTGATTCCATATGCGAGACTGCATATGAGGAAACTTCAATGGCACCTAAAAGTTTATGGAGTCAACATTCTCAGAGTCTGGAAACAATGATTCCTCTCATACCCTCCCTACAACAGGAATTTCTATGGTGGGCAAAGGCATGTCACCAAAACATGGGACGGGCCTTCACTCTACCCCCTGCCAGCCAAACCTTAACAACAGATGCATCAGATTATGCCTGGGGGGCCCACTTGGCAGGAAGATGCATCCAAGGCATATGGACCCCAAAACAAATGTCTCTTCATATCAACCAGAAAGAGATGCTAGCTGTTCAAAATGCCCTAACAGCCTTCAAGGACTTACTTAATCCAGGCCAACTACTGATAAAGACGGACAGCACCATGGTCATGTGGTCCCCTTTGCAGATTAGCCATGGCACTGTGGGACACAGCTTTGACCTACAAAATACATCTCCAAGCTCAATTCCTGCCAGGAAAGCAAAATACTCTGGCAGACGATTTAAGCAGAAACCTTATGGACCCTCACGAGTGGAAACTAAATCCACAAGTCTTCAGCATGATAACAGAGAAATGTGGGAGCCCAGACATAGATCTAATTGCCTCTCCTCAAAATTATCAATTGAAAAGATTCTGCACAAGGACTTATCATAGACAAGCATGGAAAGGGGACGCCCTAACCTTCAGTTGGAAAAACCTATCAGTTTACGCCTTTCCTCCTCTGCCTCTTCTTCCCAAGGTCCTCCTAAAAGTCAGACAAGAGAAACCAAAGATGATACTAATTGCCCCGGAATGTCCCTGCCAATACTGGTACCCAGTCCTAAGGAACTTGTCTCAATACCCAGCTTGGACCTTACCTCAAAGACCTCAACTATTGTCCCAGCAAAACAATCAGATCCTGCACAATCAACTCCAGACACTGAACATGGCAACATGGCTGATCATGTAGTTATACAAACAACTCCTCTCAGTAAAGCTGTGATGGATGTCATTTTAGAAGCCAGAAGGCCTAGTACTAGAAAATCTTATGCTGATAAATGGAAGAGATTCTGTGCCTGAAATCAAGCACAAGGAACTGATACAGCAGAACCAAATATTCCTCAGATATTACAATACTTAACTGAGATGCTTGACAAAGGCCTATCTTTCTCTTCAATTAAAATCCATGCCTCTGCCATTTCAGCTCATTACAATACTGAGTCACCAATCTTTTCTCATCCTTTACTAAAGCAGTATCTTAGAGGAGACAAAAATTTAAGGCCTCCTGGAAGATCACCATTACCTGCATGGGACCTCAATTATGTATTGGAAAAGCTCACCCTGCCTCCATTTGAACCAGCTGCTACCACTGATATAAAGTTCTTATCATGGAAAACAGCTCTGCTTCTAGCAATTACTTCAGCAAAAAGAGTTTCAGAGCTACAGGCCCTCATGGCTGTAGAGCCTTTTATCATATTTTACCCAGACAGAGTGTCTCTGAGGACAAATGCTACATTTATGCCTAAGGTGGTTTCCAGTGTGGCTCTTAACCAAACAATTGATCTGCCAACCTTTTATCCAAATCCGCAGAACAAGGGGGAGAGAATTCTGCATTCCTTGGACATACACAGACAGCTTAGATTCTACTTGAGCAGGACTAAAGCTCTAAGAAAAAGCAATTACTAGTGACATAGGCTGCATGATCAGAAGAAAAGGCAATTTCAAATCAGTTTCAAAGTGGATAAGCCACTGCATCCGTTTCTGCTACTTACACCATGGTAAACCTGTGCCCAAGGGCATTAGGTCTCATTCCACCAGAGCTGCAGCTACTTCAGCAGCCTTTCTCAGAGGAGTACCAACCAAAGACATTCTAGGGGCTGCTACTTGGAGTTCTGTTCACACCTTTACAAAGCATTATCATTTATCTCGTTACTCTAAGTCCAGGGCAGGCTTTGCCACTGCAGTTCAGCAGGGTCTTATAGTCGCACCTAGTGCTGTTTAGCTCCAGCCTCCCAACCATAGCTTTGGGATTCTACCCAAATGTAATGACTGCAACAGTGAAACACGAAGAACAAAGTACAGTTGTGTACACTTAACATAAATGTAGATGTTCTAGTGTATTCACTGCTGCAGTCCGGGTTACCCGCCTGCCATCCCCCAGTCATTCTGGAGTTTATCTTTCCTTCTCTATCGTCTACAACCTAGGTGGTGTATTTGCTTGTAAATTAAGGTAAAGTTTATATTGATGCATGTATATATATATATATATATATATATATATATATATATATATATATATATATTGGGGGCACCTGACATCTGGCGCAAGAAAAACTAAAGAAAATGGCGTTGGCTGCATGTTTTATACCCCTGATGACCTGACGTCATTGAAGAGGAGACAGCAACAGACGCAGGACCCAAGACTTTGGAATTCAGGCCGACTGAGGGCAACCTGCCAGCAGATTACCCAAATGTAATGACTGCAACAGTGAATACACTCGAACATCTACATTTTATGGTAAGTGTACACAACTGTACTGTTCTTACCAAAGTAGTTTTATTGATAGCATGATAATGTCTGGGATTCAGAAAGGCTTAGAGCCTCAACTCAGAATTTTTTGCTATCATACTAAGCCTCTCAGATTCAGAGACCACTCTGCTGCTGAGGATTCCCCTTGCTAGGGTGTTATTGTAGGTGGCAGAATTTTAGCCAGAGCTGTATGTTAATGTGGCAGACTAGAAAAGTGGCAAATGCTAATTAGCTATGTCCCCTCCCCCAGAAATGTCTGCAACTCCTAATTTGCTTAGCCGAGCAATTCAAGGAATCTCTGAGTGAAAACATAGTGGTCACCCATTGTCACTTTTATTAGAGTACTTGTAGTAAGTTCAGCTAAGACATGGGAGTGGGGGTGGGTGGTAGTATGTGTATGTGCATGAAAGTAGCTGCATGAATTTGTTTGTGTGTGTTTGTGTGTGTTTGTGTGTGTGTGTGTGTGTGTGTGTGTGTGTGTGTATAATATATATATATATATATATATATATATATATATATATATATATATATATATGTGTGTGTGTATATATATATATATAAAGGCTGAGTCTCTGGGAGAGAAATCTGTCCTGCCAACAAGTCCTATTGATGTCACAGACTAGGTTGAGGTCGTGCGTGTGGGTTACTCGAGTGGAGCTTGACTTGTGGATGTTCTTCGTGTTTCACTGTTGCAGTCATTACATTTGGGTAATCTTCTTGCAGGTTGCCCTCAGTCAGCCTGATTAACAAAGTCTTGGGTCCTGCGTCGGTTGCTGTCCCTTCATCCATGACATCAGGTTGCCAGGGGTATAAAACATGCAGCCGACGCCATTACATCAGTTTTTCTTGCCGTACGGTGCCCGAAGCAGAAGCAGTTTGCAAATGCCAGTTGGCCAACTCCTGAAATTTCCGTTTTCATGTTTCAGAACCAAAGTCTTCAACTAAAGCTAAGTTCCCCGTTGGAGAAACTTTTTCTTGCTCCTTACCGATGTCAGTAAAAGTTAATAATTGCATTACTTGTGGAAAGCAAATACCTCATAAAGATTTTCATTTGTACTGTATTCCTTGCCTAGGCCCTGACCACGACGTACCTTGCTGTCGGTTTTGTGCTTTATTTAATCAGCGCACTATCCATCGTTGCTATATTTTTGCCTCTAAATAATTCGGTTCTTGGTTTAATTATCCAGAAATGTCATCGGTTAGCCATCCTTCTACCGGGATTCTGAAAAAAAAAACGCAAAGATAAGGACAGAGACAGGCTGCCGAGGTCCATAACCACCGCTGATGCTTCTCCTAAGCCAGTCGCCAGTTTGCCGGTACTCAGTGAGGTGCTTTCTCAGCCCCTGATACCCGCTACTCCTGATTCTCAGGCCTCTACTGAGACTCATTCAGAGTCCGGTATGCCACGAGATGCTTCAAATGTGGAACCCACGGATGTCTCTACCTTGGATCGGTCCGGAGCCGCTGTGCAGGCACCGGCTTCTGAGGCTGTATTCAGACCTATGGACTTGCATATTAAATCGATGCCTCCTTCATTACGTAGGCCTAAATCTCTATCCTTGTGTAAAAATGCGACGTCCAGACCACTTGCTCAGGCCTCTATGCCTAAAAACAAATGATAAGAATGGCTAAAGATCTAATAACTCTAATCAGGGGTAGCCAAACACCCCCCCCCCACACACTTCTAAGAGGCCTAGGACTGAGGTTGATTATGAATCTTCTGATCAGGATTCTGTTTTTTCTGACTCTTCTGATTATCTGGATTTGTCCTTACCTACTTATGAGGTTTCTGATGCGGAGGACTCTGTTCCCTCTGCTTCCCCTCCTGAGGACTTTTCTTTTGGGGAAACCTTACATACTCTAAGGGAGCATTTCCACTGGGAAAGCCAGGATTTTTCTGATTCAGAAAAGAGGCTTAGGGATTTCCTTATCCTACCTCAGCATAGGGCTTTAGCTATTCCTCCTGTACTAGACATTGTTGATGATGCTTTCTCGGAATCTAGTTTGGCCCCTGATTCCCTGCCTCCTGCTTCCAGAAAACCTGACAGATACTACAGGGTCCCCGAGTCTCACAAGTTCCTTTTCAAAAACCCTATTGCAGATCCAGAGACTATTTCACAGGGGCCCAAGGGCATTAAGGCTTCTATTGCTAAAAATCCTACCCCTTCTGATAGAGACTCCAGGGCGCTGGATAGATGGGGTAAGAAGGTTTACACTTCTGCAACGTTAGCCATTAGGGCTTTAAACTGCCAGTTTCATATATTAAAATATCAGCAACATGTTATTGGACTGCTTAAACAGAAAATTATGTTGATTCCTGACTGTGTGGAAAATAAAGAATTACAGGATTTAATGCATTCTACTGAACAAGTTGGAAAACATACTTTGCAATGTGGTTTTGATTCATTAGAGGCCTCTTGCAGGGCTGCTGTTACTGGGTCTGTGCTCAAAAGGCATGCTTGGTTTAAGGAGCAATGTTTGCCTGATCATGTTAAAGCTAAATTGTTGGATGCTCCTTTCAATCAGGACTGCCTGTTTGGCAACAAGGCTGAGGAAGTTCTTAAAAAGATGGAAGATAAAGCTAAATCTATGCAAACTGTTAAAGATTTTTTACAAGTTCAGCTTCCTAAATTTAGTAGGCACTGGCCCTCTAAGAATTGGTCCTTTCCAACCCCTTCCAGGTCTTCTCAAGCCAAACCCAGACACAGCAAAAAAACAGTTTTCAGTCCCAGGGGACTCACAGAACTAAGCCGTGGGGGGCCTCCACTTCCAAGTCTGGGAATAATAAGACTCCCCCTATGGTAAACTGTCTCAGTGACTTCTTTTTAAATTTCCAAGCACTTATCATCTGACTGCCCCTTTAGGGGGAAAGATTGCTTTTCATGCAAAGAATTGGGAACTCATTACCCAGGACAAATGGGTTTTAAGTATAGTGTCCCAGGGATACAGATTTCACTTCCACACGTTGCCAACACCAAGTGGGTGGCCGGACTTACCCCCAAATCAGTGGGCAGAGGCCCAAAAACAAGTATTTTCTCTCTTAAGCATGTGGGCTATTCAGCTGGTACCAGAAGAGTAAAGGGGACAAGGTTTCTACTCAAGACTTTTCTTGGTACCCAGAAAAGACAACTCATGGCGTCCTATCCTGACATGTGTACTCTAAACACCATTTTGGAGATTCCAAAATTCAAGATGCTGACTCTTCACCAATTACTTCATGTGCTAGGCAATGATGCCTGGTTGGCAACACTAGATTTAAAAGAAGCATATCTGCACATCTCAATCATAGGTTCATAGGTTCATAGGTAGATATTAGGCTATCTGCCCTAGGGCATTTTTAAGCCTAGCCAGAGTGTATTTGGCTTCCGCCTCCCTATTAGATTAGCCTACTGTGCCTCTGTAAAGTAGGTCACAGAAGTACCCTTTAAGATTAGTTTACTGTGCCTCTGTCTAGCAGGGACACAGAAGAGATCCCAGGGGTGAATTTGCGATTTCCCATTCACGTGTGCAGATTTCGCTTGAAGAGGGTCAGCGAGGGGCTATGTCTAACATGAATTGTGATTCTATTCCAGAGTGAGGGGAGCCTCTGGGAAATGAATCTGTCCCTCCAGCATGTCCTATTTATTTTTTTACTGAGGTTTAAGTCCCTGGAGCGTGTAGCTCTAAGGGACTTGGATTTTTTGAGGTGGAGCATGTCCATTAATTCTGGGTTTGACATGGCTTTGTACGTCAGGCATAGATCACCTCTGAGTAGGCGGTAAGCAACTGAGTAGAGCTGGAGTTTCTTTAGTCGAGCTGCATAGGACATCTGTTTGTAGCCCATGATCCTCTTGGTGAGGTACTTTTGGGGTCTCTCCAGTTGTTGCAGGTTTCAGGTAAGGTACATCCCAAAAGGGGCATTGTATTCAATTATGGGCCTGATGAGTGACGAGTAGAGGGGCACAATGACCTCTCTTGATCTAGATGTGAACCCTTTCGTGATAAGGTGGGCTATATAGAAGGTCTTCCTAACCACTTTGGCAACGTGATTATCAAAGGAGAGATTACTATCTACGTTGGTCCCCAAATCTCTAATTACTTCTTCCGTACTTAATGGATTACCACCTATGTGGTAATTTGTGGGCAACTTGTTTTTCCCAAAGGGGATGACTATGCACTTTTTAGCATTTAGTTTGAGGCCGTGGCTCTGGCACCAAGCATCCGTCTCTGTGAGACCCTTTTGGAGGATGCTTGTGTTGGCTGGAGATTCGATATGGCTCCCAGTTTGCAGTCATCTGCGAACTTTGTCAGCCATAATCCCCCCATGTTAGCCTGAACCTCAGAGAAGTATATACCGAACAAGAGAGGTCCCAGAACTGAGCCCTGTGGGATGCCACTTGTAATTGGTTTGGACTCGCACATGGCACCTGCGATTCTGACCATGTGGGTTCTATCCCTGAGCCAGTTTGCAACCCATCTTGTGATATAGGGGTTGATATTTAAGCTGGTAAGCTTATTTATGATGCCCGAGTGGGGTATTGTGTCGAAGGCTTTTGCGAGGTCCAGTTAGGCTGTGTGGACTACTCTGCCCTCATCTATGGCTTTGGTAACTGTTTCAAAGAAATCAACTAGGTTTAAGAGGCAAGATCTGCCCTTAACAAAGCCAAATTGGGTAGGGTCCAGTGTCTGGAGGCTCCCAATGTCTTTGTTTATGAGTTCCATGATAATACGCTCCATAGCTTTACAGACCAGACTAGTCAGGCTTATGGGGCGATAGTTCCCGGGGTCCGTTGTGCCACTACCTTTGTGGAGTGGGACCACTGTAGCTGTACGCCATTCTGTGGGTACATATCCTATAGTAAGGCTAAGTTTGAACAGTGACTTAATGTGAGGGTTAAGTTCTTCTTAGAGCTCGTGTAAGACACAGCCTGGGACACCGTCCAGTCCCATAGATGCTGTGTTTTTTGATTCGGAGAGGGCAGCTTTCACCTGTGCATCTGTGATGTTAGGGAGGTTACATTCAGTTGGGATAGGCATGTGCTCCTTTGGGCGGGAAGGGGGGGGGGTATGCGCTGAATCTGTCTGCCAGGATGTTGGCTATGTCTGTAGGTTCAGTATATTTTGTACCGTTATGCAACAATTCAGAACATATCTGGGAGTTTCCACCCATATTCCTGACATAACTAAAGAAGGCCTTGTGAATATCTTTAGTGTCTAGGGATATTTTTCTTTCAAAACTGGCCTTTGATGATTTTATGAGGGATCAAAGTTTCTTGCTAATACTGATCAGAGATGCCTTCCCTTTTTGGGATTTTGCTCTGTCATGTAGTAGCTTCCTCCTTTTGTTGTATTGCTTATTTATGGCCGGGGTCCACCAGACAGGTCTTTTGTTTTTGGAAGAGTGAGTCTTGGTTTTATTTGGGATAGCACGATCCATGCATTCCTGCAGGTGCTCTTAGAATGCATTTGTAAAGGATTCTGCGGATTGGGCTGTATTATCCTCTGGCCTGGGGGCTTTGAAGGATTCCACCTCAGTCTTGAGAAGTGCAAAGTTGGTTTTTGAGAAATTCTTTACCGTGATTTCCTTGGCTATGGGTGGGGATGGGATATGGATGTCCAGGGAAATTTGTTTATGGTCTGATCTTACCAATGAGGGGTTTATCTCTGGTGTGGAACATAGGGTCTCCATGTTGGTGATGACCAGGTCCAATATGTTGTTCCCTCTTGTGGGAGTGGTGACCAGTTGTTCCATCGCGTTAGAGTTTATAAATTCAAGGAACCGTTGGGCGAGGGCATTTGGGCTTGAGTAGTTTTCCCAGTCAATGTTTGGGTAGTTGAAGTCACCCAATAACATAGTGTTTGGAGAGACCTTCATATTCTCCAGTGTTCCCAGGAATGCCAAGTGGGGTTCCTGTAATAGGGAGGGTGTTCTGTAGCAGGCTACAAACAGAAAGGCAGTTTTGCCCGCTGTTAGTTGCACATGGATGGTTTCCGATGCTTCGTGCAGTGCCACTAACCTGGAGGTGTAGGTATGTTTGATGAATATAGATACTCCCCCTCCTTTTGTGCTTCAGTCCGAGTTTTGGGGCCGAAACGCAAGGTATGAGTTATAACCTGGTAGTGCTGGGGTGCTCTCAGGAGCCTTGAACCAGGTTTCTGTTACTGCACAGACATCGATTTTCTCCATACTGAGGAGAGCCTCGAGTGCGTGCATCTTGAGGTTTAGACTTCTGGCATTGAGTAGCATTACCTTTAGTTTTTTTATCCTTGGGTTGTCTATGGAGGTGGGTTTGTCCTTTGAGCCTTGTCTAAAAAAGGCACAATGGGGTTGGCAAGAGCTTTGGCCAGTATACGAAAGCCTAAGGGTGACAGGTGCAAGCCGTCCCTAGCGAAGCAACGTGGCTTGTCGAGCATGTCATCCCAGGCTGACAGACACTGGATCCCGTTTGAGTGACACCAATACTTTAGCCAATTGTTGAAACTGATCATTTTGTCTTAATACTGTGGCATCATTCTTGGTGAGGGCAAGATGCTACTCAGGGTCAGGGTCATACCAACCTGGGGTACATGATCAGAGAGCTCCTCTATGTCTCTTTTCATGTAGTCCAGGGAGGTACGTCTCAGATCATTCACACCAGCATGGACAATGACAGAGTCATACTTGTACTTGCTTTGGAGTGACCTGAGTGCTTGCGTTATGTGGCGGATCTTGGCACCCGACAGGCAGCTTACAGTGACCTTCTCCTTGTTCAGTCTGGTGAGCGGGACGTCAGTGTGCCGGACAATAGAGTCCCCTATAACAAGTGTATTTGGTGTGTTGTTTGGCCTTAAGGGCTGTGACTGTGAGGCACACTGATTTTGTGAGATATGTGATTCGTGGGTATTGTTGAGGGGTGGCTGTTGCTTGGATATCTACTTAGGAGGTCTTTGCTGTTTAGGCAGCTTTTTATTTAGAGCCTCCAAGTATGTTTTTGTGTGTTTATGTGTTGGGTATGCAGATGCAATAGGTCTGTGTGAGACTGGATTTGTGGTGCGGGTGGTTACCTTTTCCTCCTGACTGACTGTGCCAGTCTTGGGTTGAGAGAGCTCTGCCTCCAGTTTGGCTGTGTAACTGCATCTCTCACATGTATTATAGTTTGTTGGAAGGAGGAGAGGGTTGTCTGTGTACATAAGGCAATTGTAACATTGCCTCAAAATTCCCAGATTCACCAGCTGGACTGGAGAGTAACCCTGAAACTGTCCGTTGGAAATACCAGATTAGTATAGGGAACTGTTTTTTTACTGATCAGATTAGGGAAGGGAACTGATTTTTCACTTGATCAGGAAAGACCAATCAGGAGCCTAATACTTATGAGAAGTCAAGGAGGGTGTAGTGCTTTAGTTAGTTAGTGTTTCCTTATAAGAGCTGAGCAAGTGCAGGGCTTTAGAAAAAGAACAGAGTGATTACTTTGAGAGTTTGAACAGTTCTAAGGGAAAAAGTGAAGAGCAGACTTTGTGGAGCCTGAAATAGTTTAAACCTGTTTAGGCGGCGCTGCCCTGCGCTGCTCAGTGTGCAAAACCGCGCAAAAAGAGAGTTGTAGGGTTTTAAGAGAGAGAGATCAAGGAGTTTAGAATTGACCCAAAATGGCCAATAAAACTACAGCTTCTAGGCAGTAACCACTCCTCCAGGGACAGGCAGGTTGTTCAGTGTTAACCACTGCCACTAGTGAACACAGAGACTTCCCTTTAGCCCAAGCAAGCACTGGCCTAGAAACTTCCAAACAGTTCAGAACAGCAAATCTGTAACTGAATTTTCTTAACTTTCAGAAACTGGGGAAAAAAGCAAGATTTTTTTTTCTTTTTCTTTTATGTTGTAGTTTAAAGGTAGCAGAGATACAGAAGCAGCAAAATATTCATAACAGTGCAATAAATGACCCCGCACGTGAGTGCTAGGCCAAAATCAGGTAAAATGCAGTTTTTCGAGAAAAAAAACAATTTTAAATTAAGTGCAACACAGGAAATGCAGTAAACAGGCTCTAGATGTGTTCCAAGTACTGTTACTGTTACAGATATAAGTTTTAGCAAGCCGGAAAATGCCAAAAAGTAGGCGGCAAAGCAGTAAAACTTAACAAAAAATCAGAAGAAAATACTTAAAATCACAAAAGTGGCTCCTTTTCTTCTCTCAGCATTTTCTCCCCTTGGTAGGTGCTTCAGCAACAACTAGCAAGCCTGAAAAGATGCCAAAACCACGAGGCAGCCTGGTTTTAAGAGAGAGAGATCAAGGAGTTTAGAATTGACCCAAAATGGCCAATAAAACTACAGCTTCTAGGCAGTAACCACTCCTCCAGGGACTGGCAGGCTGTTCAGTGTTAACCACTGCCACTGGTGAACACAGAGACTTCCCTTTAGCCCAAGCAAGCACTGGCCTTCTAGAAACTTCCAAACAGTTCAGAACAGCAAATCTGTAACTGAAGTTTCTTAACTTTCAGAAAGTGGGGAAAAAAACAAGATTTATTTATTTATTTATTTATTTTTTGTTGTAGTTTAAAGGTAGCAGAGATACACAAGCAGCAAAATATTCACAACAGTGCAATAAATGACCCCACACTTGAGTGCTAGGCCAAAATCAGGTAAAATGGTATCTTGCATAAGATACCTATACCTCAAAGTAGGCTACACGCACTATCAGTTGTCTGCACTGCCCTTTGGCTTATCTACTGCGCCCAGGGTCTTCACAAAGTGCCTAGCTCCAGTTATTGCATTTTGCAGGCAAAGAAAATATTCAAATATACCCATACCTGGACGATTGTCTAATTCAGGCAGAAAGCCAGGACATACTTTTGAATCATCTGGCCTTTGTAAAAAGGGTTCTAATTTGTCTGGGGTACACCATAAACAAAACGAAATCACAACTGGTACCATGTCAACAAATTATATTCCTGGGAGCTTGAATACAACTTCCCAGATGGCTTACCTCACGCCAGAAAAGGAAATTAATTTGACAACCTACTTCAAACAAGTGGCCACAAAAATTCTGCTATCTGCAAGACAAATACTGCAAGCCTTGGAGTTCATGGCCTCCTGCATTCTTCTAATTCCATATGCAAGACTGCATAGGAGGAAACTACAGTGGTATCTAAAAAGCCTATGGTGTCCACATTCTCAAAACCTAGAAACAATGATTCCTATCATACCTTGCTTACACCTAGAGTTCCTTTGGTGGGCAGAGGCCTGCCACCAAAACAAGTGACTACCTTTCACACCACCCCCTGCCACCCATACCCTAACAACAGATGCATCAGACTATGCATGGGGGGCTCACCTGGCAGAGAAGTGCATTCAGGGCAAATGGAACCCAAGTCAAATGCACCTGCATATCAATCAAAAAGAAATGTTAGCTGTACAGAATGCTCTGACAGCCTTCAAGGACCACATTCTTCCAGGACAACTAACGGTAAAGATGGACAACATCATTGTTATGTGGTACATAAACAAGGGGGGTAATCATTCTTACCCCCTCTGCAGACTAGCCATGGCATTGTGGAACACAGCCTTGAGCTACCAAGTGCACCTACAAGCTCAATTCCTGCCAGGAAAATTAAATACACTAGCAGATGGACTAAGCAGAAAGCTCATGGATGCACACGATTGGAAACTGGAACCAAGGATTTTCAACATGTTGACAGGCAAATGGGGGAGCCCAGATATATACCTGTTTGCCTCTCCCCAGAACTACCAATTGGACAAAGTTTGCAGGACTCCCCACAAACAAGCCTGGAAAGTGGATGCTCTGTCCTTCAGCTGGAAAAACATATCAGTCTATGCTTCCCCCCCCCCTGCCTCTGCTCTCCAAAGTACTACTAAAAGTCAAACAGGACAAACCAAGGATGATTTTGATTGCTCCAGACTGGCCGCGCCCACACTGGTACCCCCTCCTGCACAGTGTATCACGGATATCTCCATGGCACCTGCCTCAGACTCCTTCCCTCTTGGCAGGAGAACCAGATTCTGCACCGTCAGCTTCCAACACTGAACCTTGCACCCTGGCTAATTACTTAATCTCTCTTTACCATCCCTCAGCAAACCTGTGATGGATATCATCTTAGAGGCAAGGAGGCCTAGTACTAGAAAATCTTATGCTGAAAAATGGAAAAGATTCTGTGCCTGGAACCAATCTCAAGGGATGAGCACAGCAGCGCATATTTTACCTCAGATTTTACAATACTTAACTGAGATGCTTCACAACGGCCTGTCTTTTTCCTCCATTAAAATCTATGCCTCAGCCATTTCAGCTCTTTATAACACAGAACCTCCCCTCTTCTCTCATCCACTGCTCAAGCAGTTCCTCAGAAGGGCCAAAATTTTGAGATCACCCAGGAAAGCTCCAACCCTAGCCTGGGACCTTAACTTTGTCTTGGAGAAACTTATTCTGCCTCCTTTCGAGCCAGCTGCTACTGCAGACTTAAAATTTCTTTCTTGGAAAACAGCTTTCCTTTTAGCAATCACTTCAGCTAGAAGGGTGTCTGAATTACAGGCCCTTATGGCAGTGGAGCCTTTCATCATCTTTCATGCGGACAGGGTGTCACTCCGAACCAATCCATCCTTCAGGCACAAGGTGGTATCCAGTGTGGCTCTTAATCAGTCCATTTGTTTGCCAGCCTTCTTTCCCAATCCACAGAATAAATGGGAACGGATACTGCATTCCTTAGATGTGCACAGACAACTTAGATTCTACTTGGACAGGACTAAACCTCAAAGGAAATCTGAACAACTGCTGGTAGCATTTGCTGCAGGGGCAGAGGGGAAGGCTATTTCAAAGCAAACCATTTCTAAATGGATAAGCCATTGCATTCATTTCTGCTATAAGCACCATGGAAAACCTATCCCCCAAGGGATCAGACCTCACACCGCCAGGGCTGCATCTACCTCTACAGCCTTTCTCAGAGGCGTCCCTACCAGGGACATCCTAGAAGCTGCTACCTGGAGTTCTGTACATACTTTCACCAAGCATTATCATTTGCCAGTTTTCTCTAAATCTAGAGCTGGCTTTACCACTGCAGTCTTTGCAGGGCCTTCTAGCTGGCCCTAATGCTATCTAAACTCCTCCTCCCAACCATAGCTTTGGGAATCTACCCAAATGTAATGACTGCAACAGTGAAACATGAAGAACATAGTACAGTTGTGTACACTTACCATAAATGTAGATGTTCGAGTGTATTCACTGTTGCAGTCCTATTACCCTCCCTCCAGCCCCCTAACTTCTTTTGGCTATACCTCTACTTTCCTTTACTATGCTTAAAAGCCTTTTTGGTGTATTTGCTTTTTTGTTAGAGGTATATCTTTGTGCTTTTATGTTTAATCGCTTCCCATTAGGAGGGCACCTGACATCTGGGGCAAGAAGAACTGATGTAATGGCGTCGGCTGCATGTTTTGTACCCCTGATGACCTGACTTCATGGATGAAGGGACAGCAACCGATGCAGGACCCAAGACTTTGTTAATCAGGCTGACTGAGGTCAACCTGCAGGCAGATTACCCAAATGTAATGACTGCAACAGTGAATACACTTGAACATCTACATTTATGGTAAGTGTACACAACTGTACTATATGCAGCAGTCCCGTCAAGGTGGGGTCTGAGATTGCTTTTTATGCCAGACAGAGGTCACCTCTGAGGAGTCAGTAGGAGACTGAGTAGAGGAACAGGGCCTTTAGCTTGTCTGTGTAGCGTGGATGTTTGAGGTCCTGGATTCTCCTGGTGAGGAACCTCTGTGGTCTTTCCAGCTGCTGCATGTGCTTTGTGAGGTTTATGCTGAAATGGGTATTGTACTCAATAATGGGTCTTGTAAGGGAAGAATACAGGGACGTTGTGACTAACTTGTCCCTGGATGAGATACCCTTACTAATGATAGGCCTTAAATATTGTATTATTATATATTATAATATATAATAATTAATATTAATTAATAATTAATTAATTAATTAATTAATTAATTAATAATTAATATATAATAATATAATATATAATATTATAATAAGTATGATTGTGCTAATACTGTTTCCAGGATATCTTCATCAGCTTCTGCTTTGAGGAGATTTGTTTGGGTACATAACCAAAACCTTTCAGATGACTTAAAGACAGAGATTCTGAGGTCACTGTTAGACACTGAAGTTTTATTTGGGCTTGCTGGTACACAGGCTATGAAGTTCCAATTATTGTGAACAAAAGCGCTTAACGTACTGTTCAATAAAGGAGTGAATGTATTGGTTCCATCATCCTCAATTGTTTGGCTGACTGTTTCTGTTTGACTGTCATGATTTTGGCATACTAGTTTATCTATGATACCTGCGTGGAGAATATTATCGAAGGCTTTGGCCAGGTCAAGGTAGGCAGTTTGTACCATCTTCCTCTTGTCCATGGCTTTGGTGACTGTCTCAAAGAAGTCGACCAAATTTAACAGGCATTGACGTATGGGATGGAGTGTTTGGAAGTTGCCAGTGTCCTTGCTAATGAGGTCCTTGACAATCCGCTACATGGCCTTGCAGATTAGGCTAGTTAGGCTGATGGGTCTAAATTTCCTGGATTGGTGGACGTTCCACCTTTGTGCAGAGGGATGACAGTGGCTGTCCTCCTCTCTGCTGGGATGAAGCCAGTACTCAGGCTGCCTAATGTTGCTGAAAGTTCTTGCCTGAGTTCATGTAGGATGCAGCCTAGGATGTTATCTGGTCCCATGGAGGCTGTATTTTTTTGCCTTTGAGAGAACAGTGATGATTTGCTCTTTAGAGATAAGAGGTGAGGGGGCAGGTGCTGGGAATGTCCTGTTTTACTGATGGGGGAATAGAGGGGTGATGTTTTCACTGAACCTGTCTGCCAGCAGGTTGGCTATATCTATGGTGTTTGTTTGTGTATGTGGTGTCCTTGACCACCAGTTCTGAGTGCTTCCTTTGATGTTGCAAAGATATGTGAAGAAGGCCTTTTTATTGTCTTTAGTAGTTGTGGCCAGTTGTATGTCTGTCTACCTGGGTAGTTGCACTAGGAGGGATTAGTTATTGTGTGTGTGTATGTGTGTTGTGTGCATGGGTGTCTGAATGTGCTTATATGTAAGTGTAAGGGGTTGCCTTTAGTAATGCCATGTATGGGCCACTAGGGAGAACACTAGCATGGTTACGTTTGACATTGCTATTGTGCAATTCAGAGACATGCTAATGAGACGAAAATTAGGTCTTTTTCTTGTGACCATACCTATCTTTGAAATCTTACTGTTGTGCTAACTGACCTGTACACACTGAACAAGTGGAAGTGGTGAACATTTCTCTGAATCCTAGGGAGTGGTCACATACGTAACTCTTAATTTATTACCTGTCAGAAAAGGTGCTGTAAATGTTTGTGTTTAGGAGAAATATAGTGGCCACAAGAGTACTTATTGGTAATTCCTTTAATGCATCATCAGAACACAAAGGAATAAATAATAATGAAACTTTAGAGAGTAATAATATTTCTTTTTAACATTTCCAAGGATTCGGGACATAGGAAATGAGCAGTGAACTTGAAAAGCAAAGCTGGTTGATTCTTTAATAAAGGTGGCAAAATAACGGATTGGGGTGCAGTGTACAATTTCTTTTGTAGCGAGCTTCCTTCCAGTGGCGAGAACATGAGTGTGCAGGCAAGCATAATCGCTGAAAAAAGTCAGTTTAGATGATTGGTATCTCCCTTTGGCTAAATCCTTATCGTATTAGTATTTCTTGCAGCAATGATCCTTATGTCCTTATGGGGCGGTGCAGTGGTTAACGTTGTCGCCTCACAGCAAGAGGTTCTCTGATTCGATTCTCGGCCGGGGTGCTTTCTGTGTGGAGTTTGCATGTTCTCCCTGCGTTCGCGTGGGTTTCCTCTGGGTACTTCGGTTTCCTCCCACAATCCAAAGACATGCGTCCGGAGCATTTCTCCCCGGGCCTCTGATGAAAATAGGCTTTGACCTAGTCAGATTTTCCAAGTCAACAAATGTTAAAAAAAAATAAATAAGTGTCACACATCTTTTTGTGAATATTATATAGTAAGCAGTTTTAAAATTTGTATTCTTTTTTTTTCTGATTAAGCATTATTTTGCAAATGTATTAGTACTGTTCGAATTAGGCATTACAGAGAAAAAAAATGAACCTTAGAGGGAGTGAGAGACCATCCTATGTTTCACAGGTCCATCTTTCCCAAATAATGGTGACCTACTTGTGTATTAGTACATACGTATCATACTGTTTATTTTTCCGTACTTGCACTTAAAATTCAGAGATATAATGACACTAAAGAAAGAGAATGACACTTAGAGCATACATTGTGAGACAGATTCCATAGTAACTTCTTAGAAATGTATGGGTCCAAAGCTGATGTTTAGGATTTCAGTCCTCTTAAACTTTTAAAAGCAAGTACAAGTTGTGTAAAATAACGTGCACTGTTATAGAAGTACTAGGCAATAAATAATGGAAAAATGGTGAGGGCATTAAAATTCATGTCCATTATAACATCACTGAGTAGTAGTTTCATATAATTATTGCTGGCCCACCAAGTCCACAGAATCAAAACATGTACATTTTGTACTTAATTCTTTTTACTTGGCTAGTAGGAGCAATTATCACTGTGGTGAATCCATTGCTGATTTGGTGTGTTTCTGTTTGAATAATATATGTTGAATTTTGAACACAGCAGCTTTCTTTCAATTCTTTGGGAGTAATTCATCATCTTGACTCTTTGTAATATTGCTGAACCATAACTTTTTAAAATTCTGTGTTTAAATTTTGTGCATGCATATGACTTTGTTGTTGTGCTGCCATGTGGATTTAGTTCTGAAAATAACACAAGTGCTTGTAACTTGCAGTGAAAGGCAAGGGTCAGCCTCCGACTAGAGTCAATATCAATGCTTCCTTGGTGGAGGACATCATCAATTTAGAAGAAGTAAAAGAAGAGATGCATGTTTTAGTAGAACACCTTAAAGAAGAGTACAGCAAAAACTTGAGCCTGAGGACCTCCCCTGGCAAGTACTGCAATGTCAAAAATTGAATTTTTTTTGTGTGTTATGCTTTGTGAGGATGACTTTCCAGAACTTTGTAGAAAGAAATGATAAATTTGCCAAACACACTGAATAAAACACTTTAAGAAGACTTCTTTGTATGCAGTATATTAAATATGTTAATCTTTCTTATTTAAGTTACAACCTGTCACTCATGATACCATTACTTACAATAAATCTAAAACCATACCCTTTGGAATTTGATGATGATATTTGTAATGGCTGTCATACTCATAGCTAACTTTGCCATGCTAACAGCACAGAACTGCAGAATGTATGCCCTTCCACTTTGGAGAAATTTTAATCTCTTACGACCTAAATACGCTATTTAACTTTTTTGGTATTAATACTACACCTGTGGCATATAGTTTCCTTCAGAGTGATGTTTATTTTTATTTGTTTAACTGTTTAGCTTTCAGGTTAAAAGAAGTCGTTTTAGATGCATTGACATTGGTACTATTTATTTTATTAGCTTTGGGAATTAAATTTGTTCTCAAAGGCTCCATCAAACCTTTCAAATGCCATATGCTTAGGTTCATTAATCGGGTAATCTATTTGTAGAACTTTGTAGTCTGTCTCACTTCTTTTCTCCAGGTTTTCTATCTTACTGTATAACATTGTTCTTTTCTTTTTCTTTCCCATTTGGCCCTGTTTTTATATATCATCTCAGAAGATAGAGGCTGTAATTACTATGACTGCTAACTCAAATACATTTCTGCCTTGACTATTTTCTGCCTGGCTGTCTACATCTGAAACTGTAGTTATTTCTGTATTGGTTCTGTGTGCAGCATCAGTCGTTCTCAATGGGGGAATGATTCATCACCAGGAGAGATTCAGAAATTAATAATTTTGTGCCTCTCTCAATTTTCTTTGCAGATCTTTCTTCAGTTTCAAGTACAGTGGTATGAGGAACCTTTTCTCTATTACAACTTTTTTTCCCAGTAGGTTATAAACCCATGTTTTTTCTAGTTATGGATTAGGGATGGCTTCCATCACCGATGTTGCTGCTTTTGTCATATATTAAAAATTGTCAAATTTTCATACTCTTAGATAATATTAATTTGTTTGGGATGCTCCTATATGAGCACGTTTTACCTTTAGGATGTAATTCAAGATATTTGTAGTGATACGCTCTTCACATTTAGTCTTGTCTGTTTCACCATAATTTATGTCTGTCCTTAATTGTATTTCATGTTTTGAATTCATAAACATCCCTGTTTGCATTTTGCTTTGTTTTTTTTTATTACATGTTTAACTGATGTTCAATTCCTCCTATTTATTCTTCAAACTCAAGCCACAGGGTAGGATCCATCAATTGTAATCTGTGTTGTCAGATCCTGAAATACCACCATATGTAATTTTACATTTAGATGTTGTTGACATCTTAGTACATTAGAGCGACTTTGTCCCAGGTGCTGTTTTTTATTTTAAGGCCACATGACTTAGGGGAGGTGAGTTTCATTTTTTAATATAATTTTTGTATGTATTTATGCATTTACGTATTGCTTTTGTTGATCAGAAAAGTCTGACTGGGTGGAAAACCCCTTTTCAGCTGAGACCTGGGGAGAAAAGCTCCACAGGATATATAGAGAAAGCAGCATAAATGAATACATAGTGTAATAAATCATCTCAGCATACAATAATGAGAAAACAAAAACATTGACAAGATACATATAAATTGCATGCAAACATATTGTAATAAAGATATAGGAAGTACAGTGGTATAGGAAATTATTCAGAGATAATTCAGAATGAGTGTTTAGACTAGCAAAGTATATAGACCCATAGTATTTTATTGTAGTAGTACGGTGATAAGGTGAACTCTTCATAAAAATATAAAGTGGAGGGGAGTATGATATAATGCATGTGACCGCATAGGGCTACCTGTTGAGTTGTCAGCACTCGTAACATTATGTACTGACATACCAAAAAAAAAAAGAAAGATAAAGTATGCAGGAGCAGGGTGACTATAGAACATGGCTGTTCTCCTTTAAATATGTTTTTTGCAGAGGACAAGCCCCCCTACACTCCCTGAACGTATATATACTAATACTGAGAAAACCATACCTCAGAGAAAAGGGAATATTCCAAGAAATGGCCGTCTAAGTATATGTAGGTCTGTTTTTTTTCAGCCATTCATTCTCTGCATTTCAGGCCTCTCTCTTGCAGGTTCCAGCATTTCAAATGGTTACCTCCAAGCAGACATTATAGTACAGAATAAGATAGAAGGTTACTAGCCTTGTAGTCGTTTTACACCAGGATGAGATTGAGCAGATGAGAATAGTATAGGGGGATTAGCCAAGTATGTTGCAAGAGCAAAGCCATGAGAACCTTAAGTGTTGTTTCAGTAGTAGCTTGAAGGAGTTCAGGTTGTTAGTTTAAAGTAGAGAGGAATGGAATTAAAACCTTTAGAGCTGTAAGAGGAGTACAGTGTGTCACCTGCAGTTTTGTTTGATTTAATTGAGTGCAGTAAGAATTTGTCTGTGGAGCGAAGACTCCTAGATGGGGAGTAAGACTGGATAATATTTTTTAGTATTTGGCATTTTTTAGTTTGGAAAATTAGACTGTGAACCCTTTTTAATTGTGTGAATTTTAGAGGTAATTCTAGCCAATTTATCTGTTTTTGTACCATGCATTGATGGACTCTGCAAGACGTATTAGCTGCTGGTTTAGCTATTTTGTTGCAGCATTTTTCTGTCATGGTTATTTAGGTAGCTTGCAGGTTTTTAAATACCGAAACAGTGTACAGAAGGAATGGTTAACAGTATAGTAGATGCAGTGAGTTGTCTAGCCTGGTCAGTCAGCTAAGACCTGGCTCTATATAGGGTGCCAATTTTGGAGACATTTTGGTGATAGCTTGCTTTATGTGGTGGTCAAATTTCATGTCATCATTTTTGAAGATACCTAAGTGCCTTTTTTAAACACCTTTATTGAATTATCACTTGTGATGTAGAAAAATATACATTTATACAAAAGTAATCAAACTGTATTAAATTCACATTAACAAAGATTATACTTCACATATATTACTGTATATCATATAACCTAAGCAACCTTACATAAATTATTCATTTCCTGCCCCTTTTTTTAAACAAGAAACATGTTTATTAAACCATCACTTACGACATAAGCCGTCATACATTTTATGTAAATGAAAATGAACCATACTGACACAGTCCTAGTTGCAAGCATTTTACACCATAAACCATACTGACACACTCCCAGTTGAAAACATTATACATCACTTATAATCTTACCCAGTTGTTTTCAGTCAAACCTTACATAGCTCATGTAAGTTCTGCCTTCCTTAAAATGTTATTCCTCCCTTTATGTATTGTTCCCACAATTCACATTTTTTTTCTGTGTAGTTTGCTCCTACGTCCTACCCGTTTCTAAAGCCGTGTCACTTCCAATTGTTTTATCTCTGTTACTGTATTCACTACTTCTAATATAGTGGGTTTATATTTTGATTTCCATATTGTTTTTTTGGCAGATACCATAATTAGACGCAGGAAGGCCTTACCCATGTCTAGGCAATTCTAAATCCATATCATAGTTCAGAAAAATCATCACCCTTGAGACACCAGTCCTCCCACCCAGCATCAAATGAAAGTGACCCACCCATTTGGTCGAGTTTGGAGTCAAATGATGGGTTTACGATTCAATGATGGGGTGCATTTCAGCTTATTTCAGTTTATTTTTACATTTTGCGGATGTTATCAGTTTCATTTCCTGCTAGCAGCGAGCTTTGATTGCTGCTATTAGCAGGCGGGCTTCTGTTTAAAATGCTCTTCTGTTTAAGGACGCTTTTCTGCTCTGCTTAACGGCTGGGCTGGCTGAAAGCCTGTTGCTTTATGCTGCTGTGGTTTTTTAAGTTTGTTGTTGTTGGTTTTATGTGGAGCATTTGTTGTGGTCGCTTTTCGGAACTTGGAAGGTGCTTTGGAACTTTAAAGTATGGTACAGGATGAAGACTGGTGTGCACACAGTGAAGACTGAAGAGCCTGCCTGCAGGCCGAGAATAAGTAAAGAAAGAAAGATAGAGACCTCTCTTTTATTTGAAGGTACCCTCTTACTTGAGAAATACCAATTAAATATTAGAGCTGCTGTTTTTTAAACGTTTAATGAAAAACTTTGTTTTGATCGACAGTGATGTGCAAAGATAAGGGATAATTTACCTGGATATCCTTGAATAATGATCTCTCAGTGATATGGGATTGATACGACCACATGATTTTGAAAGGTTTTTTAGGAGTTTGATTTGTTTTATTCATTTTATTTGAGATGGATTTGTTCTGCTGAATGCTGGTTATGTTTATGTTAACCTTACCCTGGACATCACCAGACCCGGACATCAGAGAGGGAGAAGACAGATGACAATTCAGGGACAGATTAACAAATTTCAACACAAAAAGGTTTTACAGACATTAACAATTTGAATTTATTCAAATTTGGAAAAAAGTCTGAAAAATCAAAATTAAGATTTATTGACTGAAATCTAAAATGATTGAAAAGATGATTTGTCAGAAAACACAAATGTCACAAACAAACAATATGGTACACAAACATGTTATAGTTCTAACATTCTTTGAATAGTGGATAACTCCTTAACAATAAAGAATTCTGATGGTCATTACTGATTTAGATTAGACACAATTTAAAAAGAATGCTGGGGTCCTAATTAAAAGAATGCTTGGGGTCCTAATAATAATCTAAAAAATAATAATGATAACCCCACCATCTTTAACATGATGACCCAGTTTGAAACAACACTTAGTAACAAGCAATGTGCTAAACACTTAGAATGATGGATGTTTCCTGATTATATGAAGGGCATATGAAAAAATGAAGGAATGATGAAAAGAATGATAATGGTTGTCACAATCTATCTAAAAGTCACAATAAAAAAGGAACTTTGGTACCTTGAAGCTTACTCTTATAGGATTTGATTGAAAGTCTGAAAAAAAATAAAAAAAAAAAAGTTGGTAATCGTAGCCCTTTCCATGGTAGATTTTTTTTTTTCTCCTTTTTCCTCCTCCCCCTGTGTCATGTTTTTGATTTTGGCAGACATGACATGTGTTAGGCATTATGACCTCATTCCATTCCCACACACACATACATTACATACAGATCCCACTCTACTACTGGCGGCTTCTTTGTGAGTAAGCATCGCTGTGTTTTGATAGGGCATTGTCTAGGAAGCTGGTCTACAGGGGTGCCACAACATTCAGAAAGATGTCTAATTTTGGGGAATGATCTAGCATCTCCGACAGTGCAAAGCACTTAAGATTGATATGAATTGCAAGTTCAATTTTGGGTTGATAATAAGAAGTAATGTGGAAAGAAGTTTGTTGTTAGAATATTATTTTAGGAGTAAACAGACTAAGTTTGGTCTTCGTAGGGTTTAATAGTACTTGAGAGTTACAGAGCAATGCTTCAGTGGAGTTGAAGGATTCTTGTTTTTGGTTTTGAAGTTGTTGCAGATTTTCGGCAGTACATATGAGTGTGTGAAATCATTAGCATAATGAATAGTGGTAGCATGCTTATTTGGCAGTATGTAGATCATTTATGAAACGTACAGTATGCAAGATATGTATATACACAGTGTCTCTGGAGGCAAAACTCTTGCATACAGGCATTCATAATAACAATCTGGTAGTCAAACACCACAAGCTACACTCTCCACATATAATACGTGCCCTACACATGGACCCACATATGCTGAGGCACATAAATGCAATTTTCCCAAACCCCAAAGAGCTCCCAGACATTCCACCTGCAAAAATTATCCTCAGCAAATCCAAAAAGTACTCAACAGACACAACACCTAACACTGCACATATAGCCATACCCAGTGTAGCCAATATACGATCCACTATGTACTGATGCCTCAGTCACCAGGCTGAACAAGAAGATAAGAGTCTGTTGCTTATCAGAGTCCAGGATCCACCATGTTACGCATAGACTCAAGTAATTGCACCATAGGTACCAGTATGATTCAATCATGGTCCATGTAGGTGTAAATAACCTGAGCTGTACCTCTGCAGACCATATGAAGAGAGTCATTATGGAGGTCTCTGACTATGTGTCACAGGCTGGTATGTGCCTAGCACTGAGCAGCATTCTGCCGTCACCAAGGATGATGCCACAATATGAACAGAAGATGATTGATTTTAATAATTGGCTTCGTTTCTGCTGTCATTCTGGGGGGGGGGGGGCACAATATCTGTCAGTATTGGAGGATGTGGTTAAGAAATCATGTTGCTTTGTCAAGGATGGTCTGCATCTGTACCCTCTAGGCATTTGAATATTGGCTAATACATTGTCATCCCTTATAGATGCTAGCTTGACAAACCTTCCAACATAGCAAAATCTATCCAAGGAAATGTAAAAGTATTACTGTTCAGTGCCAAGAGTCTAAACAAGAATATGCACTCCCTCTAAGCTCTCCTTACCTTGGAGAATGAGGACACCCATGCAGAAACCAAGACATGTGCATAGAGAAACCCAGCAGTGCAATGCTGCAGTGCCTTCCACATATTTAGACCAGCAACTGTGCAGACCGGGACTAAAGGTGGAGGTGTCTTGATCTACAGAGTTGGAATTCCTCCATGACCCGATTACCATAGACTTAAGTCCCATATCATGTCCTAGCAAGCTATAGGTCATCCCCTATGTCCCATGAAACCCAAAGCTCATACTTAGACCTATTAGAGACACTCACTATTCAACCAAATGCCACACTGATGGGGATTTTAATTATTTCACCTATTTATTTATTTACATTTGTTTACTGGGAAATTCCGACTGGACGCAGGTCCTTTTTCAGCAGATGCCCGGGGAGAAAAGCTCCACATCATGTACATGATAAATAGAGATACAAAGTTGCAGCAACAGTAAACAACATTACAGGTTGTTGGCTTTAATACAATAACAAGATATTGATTATCAACAATATATACAGTAAATGTTGCAAGTTAAGATAGTTTCTTGTCGTTGATAATATTAGTAACAAAGTTGTCAGACAAGATTTTAAAGTAAGTAAAGACAACTAGCTAATTCTGACTGTGGTTAGTAGTGGCAGTAGTATAGCTGTGTGAATCCTGCCCCCCCCCCCAAAAAAAAAAATAGGCATACCCTTCCTCCCCTTACAGCACCTGAGCCACTAATTGAATTTAATTCACTTGAGCTATAATTAGATCTTTATCAGTGTACATCACTGGTGTTGGTCGACAGTGATCTTTCTTGAACCTGCAAATGTTTAGTTTATTTGCAAATGCTTCTCATTTGGATGGAACAGATTGCAGTAAGGGGGTAGGGCATATCTGAGTTTAGGGACAGAGAAAATCCTTTCCTTTTGAAGTGCTTGTCTCAAGGGTTAAACAGACATATTTTGTCAGCCCGAAGTGAGAGATAAGAACCAACAAATTTTCTTCACTGTTATTTATAGAAATTTCATATTTTAATTGGACCCCATTGCAAGAAGGGATATGAATGCTTGAGTTTAGGGATGGAGAAAAGTGTTACTATTTGAAGCGCTTATTTTCAGTCAAGTACAGTGTGGTACAGGGGTAGGCAGTGTTTTGAACCAGAGGTGTTTGAGTGGGGCTGGGGGCTAAATACGTGGTGTGTGTGTGTAAAGACATCAGTCCAAACCATTTCAAAACCCATGTTTTTTTGCAAGGGGTCAGCCCCCTTGTACCCCTCATCCCCTTGCTAATTATGTTTATACCAACTCCAAGATTGCACAACAGAGAAGAAAGGGAAAATTCTCTGATCCTCACTGTGCTACGATCCCTTACAAATGCTGGCAGACATGATCATATGATTTTCTATCATTTCTGCTAGCTGTAAAAACATTCAATATGTAAACGTTAGATTATTTGGAATGTTTCCATGTATACATATATACATATATGTGTGTCTGGTTATATGTAAGATAATTGGTTACATAGAGATTGTGTTTGGACCATCTGCTGCACTGGTCCTCAAAAAAAGTATGATGAAGAGGGGAAGATGATTCTGGGAGTTTTTCAAAATTTTCAACCTTCATTCTCCAGATTTGGCAAGGGAAAGAGTGTACAGCTAGGTCTGCTCAATATTATGAAAAGCAAAATAAGCAAACATAGCAAGCTAATGGCAGGAGGATTTAAAAAAAAAACAATGACGGGGGTTCAAAAAAGATAGTGGGCATCTCTTAGAAACAAGGATATTTTAACAATTCTGAATGACTCTTTACCATATCCCCCCCTCCAGCAAGCCTTTAAGTCTTCCACAAAATCTAGTTCTCCATGTATCTCTTTGGCAGAAATTATTCTCAGACAAATGGGTTTTGACAGTAATTCATTAGGGATAGAGATGGCAGTGGGAATCTCTTCTTCCTGTTAAGAGGATTTCTCCTCATCCACCACATCAAACTTCTTTTTCCCCTCCTATCATTCATCACCTGTCAACTCAGGGGTGTCCCTCACTCTTGGAAAGGGAACTAATTTGTGGTACCAAAGAAAGAAACCTCACGGAGACCAGTTTTAGAACTTTCTTTCGTAAACCAGTTTGTGAAGGTTACAAAGTTCAAAATGTTATCCCATCATGACCTGTCGCCTCTCAATCCTTCTTTACATGTTTTAGTCCTTCGATTTAAAGAATGCTTATCACATTCCTATAGTACCAGATTTCATATGGTTCTTAAGATTTTCTGTGTCAGTATCACACTTTCAGTTATCCACATTACCCTTTGGGTTATCCACTGCTCCAAGGATATTCACACAGATTCAAAGTATTCACATTTCTGTTTATTTGAATGACTTGCTTATCTTTGCAGAGTCTTTTCCAAAGTGTTATGAATCTCTCACTTGAGTGAAAGATCTCATTCTCTGGCTCAGGCTTCAGCAGAACATCCAAAGTCTCCTAGACTTACTTATTTACTTTATTTATTTATTTATTTATATTTGATTACCAGGGTAGTGCACTGATCTCAGTGGACCATTTGCAGGCACAGCCCGGGTGAATAGGATCACATAAAAAATGAACAAAACGTGTTTAGAGATACAAGGATACGCTAAACAATAAATGTATGTACATATTTGCAAATGCAAATATTTAGTTTAAGAAGCAGTTAGCAATACCACAACATGGATGGAAAATGGAATTATGCTTAGCAGAACTTTATGGATAAGATGCAGTCATAATGAGTGAGATGGCTTATGCTACAGGGATAGCAGCATATTATTATATAGAGGGGTATGAAGACATTAGAAGAGGCAAGGGAGAATAGTTGCAGGAAAGGATACCATGGGGAGAAGACAGAAAAAACAGAGAGGCATGCAGAGGGAAGAGGCATGCAGAGGGAAGAGGAGTAGAATGGAGAGGAACTGTGAGAGAGATGCAAAAAGAAAAGGGAGTTAGGATGAATGAGAGGCGGTAAGTAAAGGGGATGGAAAGAAAAGGAAAAAGAGTTTCAAGTCTTTCTAACATTGATGTTCAGTCAGAAGAGGAGGCATTTCAAGGGAGGAATGTATCTCTGGAATTTCTTCATATTCTGAACATTCTGACTGCAGAAAGTATGGTTTCAGATTTTCATCTGATGATTTATCCTTTTCAGAAACGTTATCTACAATGAGAGAGGTTTTTCAGTGGGAACAGAATGAAATTTCTATACCACAGAGAATGTATTATGATTTGTTACAGTTGGAAATACATTTTGTAGCTATTCCTCCAGCTGTTCCTCCTGTGTTGCCTGCTTTAGAGAATGCTTTTTTCACAGCTTTAGCTTACCTGATAATCGATCTCCATCTTGTCCTTGGTATGATACTACTCTTAAGTGAGGAATACTGTAACAGTAACCTATATGAACGTCTACTGTTATGGGAAGGTTTTACACAACTGTATTTTGTAGTGTCTAAATGAGCAACTTGCATTCATAAAAAGTAGTTATACTGACATACAGTCAGCCTAACTGCAAGGAGCTTGACCGAGACTAAACTGGTTTGCATGCAAACTGATAGTTTCTTGTTGAATGTGGACTGGGTCAGTCTTTGCTCATGTCCTACCCACATCCCCAAATCATCCCACCTTTTTTTTATTGGTACGCCTCCTTTAGTCTTGTTTTTTTTTTTTTTTTTTTATTCATACCCCCTTACTTTCCAAACCAGACATCAGCTATTCTGTTGCTGAATTAATTCTTACACAGAGTGTATGAACTAGCATAATGCATACAAACTCAGGCAAAAAGTAAAATGTATATCAGTACCTACAAATCATCCCAAATCAGCTACTCTTGACGAGACAATTTCTTCATTTTATTATTGAGACTGTTCTGTTGCATTAACCTCAAGCTGTCAGACACTCGCAGACCTGTGAATGTACGTCATTAATTTAAACAAACAATACAAAGACCACCCTTTTATGAAAAATTGGCCCACTAAAACGAAACATAATAATAGGAGCAGCAGCAATAGGAACATGGTTGCCTCAGCAAATGCAACAAACCACCTGGACTATACTTGTTGGAGTAGGTCTCCAAGAGCAGCACTTGTTTCCAAAGAAGCCTTTCATCCTCCTGCTAATCACTCTTTTGCTGCTACATTATGCAGTAGGGAGACGTATGTCCAAACTTTGGATCATTTCAAAACATACGTAGTATGCATTCCACTTAGTTATCAAACTAGCTTGGCAACATCAAAATAGGAAAAGTCTAAATGGCAAAGTGGAATTTTTTAGAAGTCTGGTCAAAAAAAATATAAGCCATCTATCGTAGGAACAGCAAGCTCAGTGATTAACTTTGTCATCATAATACATATGCCACCTCTGTCAGTCCTTTTATGAAAACTATCCTTGTGAACCTACATTTTGAGGAATAATATTTATGATTAAAAAATCTGTCTCCATCCTAGTCACATTAAATGATACAAGTAATGCCAGCAATATTTTTGAGCCTACAAACTCTTAACACAAATAATAGTAGGTGGAACACTCAAGTATATAAGTAATGTACATCTCTACCCTGTCCTCACTAAACATAATCATGCATCACATTGATAATTTCCTTCAGTATAATAATAGTAATAATCATCATCATTATAATTATACTGAGAAATCTCAGTCAAACAGGATCAAACACTATAATGTGCATTAGAGCAGAAAAATTTTATGCAGTTTTTCACCAATCCTACTCAATCCAGTTCAAGCATGGAAAACAGTTCTAGATGCAATAAACACAAGTCTCCTGAAATAATGCAAAGAAATAAAGATACTTCCATGTACCTTAAGTGGCATTATTCAGTATTATGTACATGGTCCCTCATATCTCCCAAGATGCTACAGTAATCAAATTAGCGCATTCAGTTCCAGACTCCATGGAAACAAGTCTTCTATTGGAACTTAAGTCTGTTGACTGGACTTTAGTACTGGAAGATAAATCTACCTCTGTACTGTCCAGTTTCTGTAGCATTTCACCTCTGTACAGGACACACTTTCCACTTAAGACATCTAAGACCGAAAGATGAACAATGCCTGTGGATTACCACACAATTAGAGATTAAATGAAGGAAGGAGATTCTACAGGACATACTTGAAAGTAGACTGCACAATCCTAGACTATCAAAATGTATTAAGACAATTCCAGTCTGCTTGTAGAATACTAACCAGTACAATCAAACTCATTTCCATAAGGAGTCAACATAAGGTTCAACTGGGTCAGACTAAGCTGTACTGGAGGATTTTAAAATAACCCACAATGACTACAGAAAACACCAAAGTGTCCGCTGAAATACTAAATATATTGCTACTTGATAGTACGTATGACTGCATCTCTTCAGTATAGCATACTAACAAACCATATTGCCAAAGACTCTGTCATCTGCACTAACAATAAAATACATAACATTCCAACTTTCATTTTAGATCACTGACAACTAAAGATATCCAAAAGTTATTCAAAATTTGAATCTTCTAAATCCCCAGGCTCCAAACCTGTGCAAATAAGATTTCTCAGTATGACAGACCTGTATGTTACCAATCCATTTATACACATTTACAAACTCTTTCTGACTACTGTCAAAATTGCTGACAGCTGGAAACATACACATAATCACTGTCACTCCCCCAACCCCCCAATAAATAAAGAAATAAATGTACCAATTACTCATCAGACTTTTGGTCTACAGAGTCGCAGATAACTCTGAGTTCACTATCAAATTTGATATTTTTGTCCGCAGTCTGTATTGCAGTCGACTTGGTTACATATCAAATGTCTATCTTTATGGAAAAGGAACAGATAACAGGCATGATGGGATACATAGACATCAAAAAGTATTTGAAACACCAGGTCTTACTGCACTGGAAAATTGGCTTCAGGGATACTGTAGATAAATGGTTCTCTTTCTGAAAGTGTAGCAAAACATTCAAAAATATCAGTTCTAACACATCTTTCAAGACCGGCACATTTAAGGTGGGGTATTCCGAGGTTCACTCTTAACGTGTACTAATCTTTTTCCTTTTCATACTACCTTATCATACAGTCTTCTTAAAATTAATACTGTACTTTATGCGGGTAACATAATATTTCTTTGCACCAATGCAAAGGTATTAAAACACCAACTCCAAAAAGACTGAAATGCTTTGGCATTTAACACTGGAGGAGGGATTAAAAGTGAAATCTGGCAAGACATCATTCATGCTCTTCTGCACTACACATAAACTGATTTAACACTGCCATATATAAACTAAAAAGGTTCAAATACAGCCTTCTAGCTTAAGACAGTTGAGAAGTATTTAACATTCACAACTCATACAGAACAGATGGTAAGTAATATCCTACAACAGCTGAAACTTAATTTCACAAGCATATTAACCACAGAGATTAGAAAAGCAATTGGAATTTGTATGTTTATCCTTAAACTAGAGTATTGGTTGCTTACTGTAACACTAAAACCTTCTCAGAGTACTAAATATTTGTAGACGACCTCAAATAAGGTATGTAATTGTTTAACTTTATTTTATATCAAAGATACTACTGCCTTACTCAAAGTCCTAGTGGCTCCTAGTAACAGCCTGTGCCTCCCTATTGTTAAACTCTCCATCACCAAATTTATTTACTGCATTCATTACCTTCCAGTTAGAATGACACTATATCAAAAGTCTTTCTCATATTCCCTCCGTGCTACAAGTAACCAAGCTGTCATTGTGAGGTCTGAAACACAAATGACACAAGGGCTACATGAAGGCTAATACATTTATTCAAGGCCTGCATGACACTGTACAACAATTAGTTACTGTAAAATTGTAATAACTCACATTTTCATATTTAAATACTTCATGTCTTTATGTTTCTAAAATACAGCAAACACTAGCAGTAGCCATTTTCACACTCATAATGTTCATATGGTATGTGCCCCTACATAAAAGGGTACAACACATCTGATTGTGAAGAGCTAGCATAAATGTAATGGCCATAATAATATGCTTTTGATGTTGGGCACATATTCTGCCACAGTCCTGTAATGAGCCATATCAGTTACCTTTTAGCAGTGATCATGTAATTGACATTTGTTTTCACACATAGCTCCAACCCCCCCAAAAAAGATAACCAATACCTGTGTACATTTCTGATGTGTCATTTTAAAGAAAGTGAAAGACATAATGACTATAGTTCATAGGTGTGCACTAGGCTAATGGCCCTGGAGCCTTTACAAACCTAGCCCATAGAAGTGCCCTGGCATTGTGCCACCCAGTGTTAGTTCCCAGTTCCTCTATCAAGTAGAGCCTGTGGAGTGATCCCCACGGTGAACTTTCTATTTCCCATCCACTCATCAAGATCTCTCTTGAAGAGGGCCAGTGAGGTACTCTGCTTGACATGTATGGGAAGTCTCTTCCAGAGCATGGTCAGTCTCTGGGTTATGAATCTGTCCCTCTAGCATGGTCTGTTTTTATTTATTTATTTATTTATTTATTTATTTGCAGTTGGTTTACCAGGATAGTCCACTGGGCCAAAATAACCCGTTTTCAATGGAGTCCTGGGGAGAAAAGCTCCAGAAACAATTAGCAAGGTTACAATAAGGTATTTAGTTTCAGTTATACAATTCCTATGGACTTGGAAATACAGTAGGCTAGAGTACAAACATATACAAATATTACAATCTTGTATCGCTGGAAACAATTTACAATATAGAAACTGAGAGGCTTTTACAAATTAGGGTGGGTTACACTAGAGATATCTTTCATACATTCAGGATGAGTAGCTTAATACAATCAAGAGAAAGGTATATGTGCTGATATAGAACTTTTCAATATAGAAACAATTCAGGATGAGTAGCTTAATACAATCAAGCGAAAGGTATATGTGCTGATATAGAATTTTTCAATATAGAAACAAAGAACCTTTTCCGTCTTTGGGTATATTTACACTTAGGTACCTTTAAGTATTCAGAAAAAGCTAATACAAGCAAGAGCAAGATCTACGAGTTTAGGAGAGTAAGTAGAAATTCCCATTTTGAATAGGAGAGGAGAAGTGGAAATTCTCATTATGAGGAGATTATGTTGGGTGGGAGCAGGAGCATTCCCACTGGGAAATTAGGTGTGAGTGAAGGGATTTTTTGAATGAGATGTGATTTGTGATGGTACGAATGGATGGGGGTAAGGAGTTCCAGAGATGAGCAAGACTGTAGGATAAGAGATTTTTTCCAGGGGGACGAATTGGTTTATACAGTTCAATTAAGTTTTGGTTGTTAGATCGTAGAATTCTATCAGGGAGGTGCATTTTGAAGGTAGAGGAAAGGGATGGCCAGAGAGAGGGATTGAAGATGAGTTTGTGTGCAAGAGTCAGTTGGACGTAGGTGAGGTGATTGGGTAGTTCTAACCATTTTAGTTTGTGGAGAGCTAAACAATGGTGTGAGGAGGACTTATGGGAGGTAGCAAACTTGGCAATTTTGCTATAACAAGAGGAAAGTCTGAGAGGGAGGTCTGTTGATTGTAGTAATGAAGTTGAGGTCTCTGGAGCGTGTGGTGTGGAGGGATTGGGATTTCTTTAGATGTAGCTTTTCTAACAGAGCTGGGTCAGACATGGCTTCGTAAGTCAAGCAGAGATCGCCTCTTAGTAGACGATGTGAGAGAGAATAGTTGGTGTTTTTTTAGTCTGTCCATGTAGGACATGTGTTTAAGGCCTAGGATCCTCTTTATGAGGTACTTTTGTGGCCTCTCCAGCTGTTGCAGGTGTCTAGTGAGGTATATGCCAAATGGAGTAGTATACTCTATGATTGGTCTAATGTGGGAAGAGTAGAAAGAAATGATGACCTCTTTCTTCCTGGATGCAAACCCTTGATAATGTGATGTGCCACACAGAAGGACTTTCTGACCACGGTGGCAGTGAGTGGTTAAAGGAGAGATTGCTGTAACCTGTGTCCCCAGATCTCTTATAATGCCTTTAGTGTTCAGTGGGCTCCCATCGATGTGGTAATTAGTGGAAACTGAGTTTTTCCCAAAGGGGATGACGATGCATTTTTTGGCATTAAGCTTAAGGCCATGGTTTCAACACCAGTCATTGGTCTCAGTGAGGCCTTTCTGTAGGATGTCTACATCACTTGGAGAGTTAATAATGGCTCCCAGCTTGCAGTCATCTGTGAACTTGGTCAGCCAGAGTTCCTCTGTGTTGGCCTGGACTTCTGAGAAGCAGATGCCAAACAGGAGAGGACCCAGGACCGATCCCTGTGGGACTCCACTAGTGACTGGTCGGCAATCTGACTTAAGAGTCCGCTACTTCCACACTGTGGGTTCTGTCTGTGAGCCAATTTACAACCCACCTAATGATATAGGGGTTGATGCCTAGTTTGATGAGTTTATCAATAATTCCTGAGTGAGGAATGGTATCAAAGGCCTTGGCCAGATCGAGGTAGGCTGTATGAACTGCCTTACCTTCATCCACAGCTCTGGTGACTGACTCAAAGAAGTCAACCAGGTTGAGCAGGCATGACCTACCTTTCACAAAACCAAATTGCATTGGATCTAGAGTTTGGAGATTTTCTATATCCTTGTTAATTAGGTCCATAATGATGTGCTCCATAGCCTTACATGTCAGACTTGTAAGGCTAATGGGCTGATAATTTGTAGGGTCTGTAGTCACTCCTCCTTTATGGAGAGGGATGACTATAGTGATGTGCCATTCGGTAGGGACAAAGCGTGAGGTGAGGCTGTGAGTGAACAGTGCACACAGATGTGGTGCCAGTTCACTTTGGAATTCATGTAGAACACAGCCAAGGATATTGTTGGGTCCCATGGAAGCTGTATTCTTGGCCTTGGACAATGCAGCTTTAACCTGTGCTGCAGTAATGCTGGGTGCCTGGCATTCCTCCGGTATTGAGATTGGTCCTTTACAGGGAAGAGAGGGGAAAAGTTGGCACTGAATCTGTCAGCCAGTATGTTGGCAATATCTGTTGGCTCAGTATAGGAGGTACCATTGTGCAGTAACTCAGAGCAAATCTGGGTATTGCTGTTGAGATTCTTGATATAACTATAGAAGGCTTTGCGGTTGTTTTTAGTGTCTTTAGCAATTCTGCCTTCATAGCTGGCTTTCGAGGTTTTGATGAGGGATCTCAACTTTTTGTTGAGGCTGATAAGGGAATTTTTCCAGTCATGGGACTTAACCCTTTTTCTGCAACAGTTTCTTCCTTTGGTTGTAGAATTTATTAATGGCAGGGGACCACCAGATTGTCTTCCTTTTTTTGGAGGAGAGCATTTTGGTTCTGGTGGGTATGGTTAGTTCCATGCATTTATGTAAGTGTTTGTACAGTGCATTGGTGTATGATTTGGCAGTCATGCATCTATTTTCCATTGGCATGGGTGCCGTGAAGTTAGCCGCCTCTGTTTTTAGGAGTCCAAAGTCAGCTTTGGAGAAGTTTTTCGTGGTGGATACCTTTGCGGGGGGTGTGGGTGAGATGTGGATTTCCATGGTGATTAGTTTGTGGTCGGATCTAATCGGGGAGGAATTGACTATTGATGTAGAACAACAATTGCCCATGTTAGTGATAAACAGGTCAAGGATGTTGCTTCCACTGGTGGGGGTAAAAATGAGCTGGTCCAGGGCATTGGAAGTGATGATTTCCAGGAAGTGTTGGGCCAGTGCACTGGTGCATGAGTAGTTTTCCCAGCTGATGGAGGGATAGTTGAAGTCACCTAGTATGAGAGTGTTGGGTTGATCTTAATAGTTTCCAGGGTGCTTAGGAATGTGGCATGAGAGTCTTGGGACATGGTTGGGGACCTATATCAGGCTATAACCTGAATCGCCATCTTATCCAATGTTGGTTGTACTTGGAGTATCTCAGATGCATTATGCTGAGCTACTAGTCTGGAGGTGTGCTTATCCTTTATGAATATGGAGACACCACTGCCTTTGGAGCTTTGATCCATGTTCTGTGGCTGAAAGGTGTGGAATGAGTCATAGCCTGGTAGCACGGAGTTTCTTTCTGCTGCTTTAAACCAGGTCTCCATTACAGCACAAATGCCGATGTTCTCCATTTCGAGGAGTGCTTCAGGCGAGTGCATCTTGAGGTTTAGACTTCTAGCAATGAGCAACATGACCCTCAGATTGCATTTCTTTATAGTTGTTATGGTAATAATTTGGTCTTTGGAACACTGCCTACAAAAGGCACTATAGGGGTGGCAAGAGCCTTAGCCAGTACCTGGAAACCCAGGGGTAACAGATGCAGGGCTTCTCTGGCAAAGCATCGAGGTCTGTCAGTCATGTCATCCCAAGCAGACTGATACTGGATCCCCTTAGAATGACACCAGAAACTTAGCCAATTGTTGAAGTCATTTTCTGTTTGTAATGCGTATCATTCTGGGCAACGGTAGGATGCTGGGCCACATAATCTGAGAGCTCCACCATGTCTCTCTTCATGTAGTCCAGGGAGGTGCGTCTCAGGTCATTCACACCCATGTGGACAATGACAGAGTCATACTTGTACTTGTTGTGGAGTGACCTGAATGTGTGTGTTATGTGTTGGATTCTGGCACCTGACAGACAGCTGACTGTTACCTTCTCCTTATTCAACCTAGTGAGTGGGACAGCAGTGCGCCTCACTATTGAGTCACCTATGATTATTATATTGGGCAAGCTGTTTTCCCTTAGGAGCTTAGGTTGAGGGGCACACTGTGTAGGTGAGCTATGTGTCTTTGGTTTGTGCTGTGTGATGGTGGTTGAGTGCGTTTTTGCCTTGGAGGTCTTTGCTGTTTGGGTAGATTTCTGCTGAGAGCCTCCGCGAAGGTGGGTGTATGGTTTGTGTTTTTATGTGAGGGCTGTGATGGTGGGTGTTCTGGAGGGCTATGTGTTCCATGTGGTGTGGTGCAGATGTTGACCTTCTCCTCTTGACCAGGTATTCTGGTTTTGGCTGGAGAGTGTATGGCTTCCAGTTTGGAGATATAAGCGCATCTCTCAAGTCCGAGTGTTGGAAGGTAAGAGGAAAGGGTTGTCTGTGTACATGAGGCAGTTGCTACACTGCCTCAGAATGCCCAAGTTCACCAGGTTAATAGGAGAAAGCACAGGAAACTGACCTTTAAACATGCCAGGAGGGATGGTCATCATTACTAAGTACTGGAGCTGTTTCCTTATAGGACGTTATGTGTGTTACAATAATTGCTCCAAAAAGCCTGGTGAAGTGCTAGATAAATAAGCTAATTAAAGTGCAAGAGAAGAGATCTAGCAAGCTCTTAAGGGAAAAATTGAAGAGCAGACTTTCTGGCACCGGTAATATACTTTAAATGATGTGCAAGCTAGCACACTTGAGTGTTTAGCAATATTAAAGCAAATACAGTTAAAATAAATGCAGTTAAATAAAAAAAAAAAGACTTAAATCAAGTGCAGAAAGCAGTATAATCAGAAAAAATCAAAATGGAGGCTCTTAAAGTCTCTCTTTCTCCTTTCTGTTGCTCTTGTAGTCTGCAGGATGCCAAAACAGGATCTGCAGAGCTTAAACAAGCACAAACATGGACTTTTAAACCTTTTGGCCCAAACAGCCAATAAACTACAATTTCAGAGCCAGAAACCACTCCTCTTGTGGTAGATAGGCTACCTAGTGCTTACCACTCCCACTAATAAGCTGGAAGGCTTCCTTCTAACACAGAAAGGTCTGGGGAACTCAGAAACTTACAAAACAGTCCTGGGTGCAGCAAATCTGTATCTGGACTACTCTAGTAACAGGAAAGGTGGAAAACAAGCTTAGAACCTTTTTTAGCAGAAAAAACAGTTATCTTGTAGCTAGAATACATAAAAAGGGTTTAAAACCATGCAGCTGAAGCATATTTCCTCTTGTTGCTCTCAGATCACACATTTATTCCCTGTTAAGCCACATAAAACTGATCAGTAAAGAGTGATCTTGTAACTGTCACACACTTTCACATAGACTACCTCCTCAGCCTTAGAATATAACCCCCCTGCTGTATACACCGGTAATAGAGTAAGCATGAAACAAAAAAAGAAAGTCTGAGTGATGCATTTCAGCTTGTTGCTGTCAGACATACATGTACTAGCTCTACCCCATTAAACCATGTCAGCCATGTCATTTTGTTCATATAATTGTCCTTTGCTTTTATACACAGCCTGCCCCCAGGAAAGATAGCTGCTTTTGGAGATCATTTCTTGCTTGAAGAAAGTGATAGAAGTAATGGCTAGAGTAATATAGTTCACTTAGCTGTCGTCCTTTACAGCTGTACCCTCTACCACAATTACTGAAATGATAATAATAATAATACTAAAACAAAAAAATTAATGGATCACCACTGTGGGCAATTTATTTATTTATTTCAGTTTGATTACCGGGGGGTCCACTGGGCATTGGTAGCCCGTTTTCAGTGGAGGCCCGGGGAGAAAAGCTCCAAAAACAAGGAATTTCAGCAATTCAAATATTATGTTTTCTAAAATGAAATCAATTAACATGGAAAGTTAATGGGTAGTCTGAATAACTAAAAAAAAAAAAAAAAAAAAAAAAAAAAAACAGGTAGTTACAACAGAAAGAAATACAACAATTTTCAATTTTTAGTTTGGTACGAAAGGCATCACATGAGTAATACATGTTTTACTATGTTGTTCACTGAGTGTAATATGTTGTTCACTAAGTGTAATACTTTAGAAAGGAATAAGAAGCAGAGTAGGAGGAGGTTAGTCTGGGGCGAATGGAGTAGAAAGCTTAGGGTTTATAGGCAGAAGAGTGCAGTTGCAAATTCTGTTTTGAAAAAGGTAGGAATGAAGCTGGTTTTTGAAGTTATTTAGGTTGGTACATTTCCTAAGTGACAAAGGCAGGGCATTCCATTTTTTAGCAAGGGTAAAGGATAAGAGAAGCTGGCCAGCAGGGTGCTGGGGTTTATTAACAGTGATTAGGTTTTGTTGAGAAGATCTAAGTGGTCTAGGGGGGTATAGGGGAGTAGAATGTAAGAAAGAGCAGGGCAGTTAGAGGGGTTTTGAAACAGCTTGAAAGCTGTAGTGAGTTGGAGGAGGTTAAGTTGATTGGGAAGTTCAAGCCACTTAAGGGAGTGAAGGGGAGGAGCAGTGATGTGAAGAAGATTTGGCGTTAGTTGCAAATCTAGCGACTTTGTTATAGCATAACTCTAGTTTGGTGGTAAGAGAGAATGAGAGATTAGTAAACAGGGGGGCACCGTATAGGAGGGTTGGAAGGAGGAAGGTGGAAGCAAGGGTTAGTCTAAAATGAGAGAGGAAGTGATTGTTTCTATACAGTAGACCCAGTTTTATATGTGTTTTTTTGATGTTTAGTAGGATGTGGGAATTAAATTTTAGTTGATCGTCGATTGTGACACCAAGAAGTTTGGTGGAGGGTACGATCTCGATGGAGGAGTTGTTAAGGCTGGAAATTTGAAATGAATTTTGTCAAGGGAGGAGGATTTAGATGGAGAGAAAAGGAGTATTTTAGTTTTGTTGGCGTTTAGGGAGAGGTGATTTTGTAACATCCAGTTTTCAGTGGTAGAGAAGGCACTTTGAGTTAGGGCTTGGAGGTCTGTTAGGTTGGGGGCAGAGCATATCAAAGTAGAGTCATCAGCATATTGTACAATTTTTGTGTTAGGGATGGCTTTGTAGAAATCATTTATGAAGATATTGAATAGTAGTGGGCCAAGTATGGAACCCTAAGGGACTCCTGTAGGGGTTGGAAGAAAAGTCGAGGTGGCTTGGCCCCATTTTACAGCTTGGGATCTGTTAGAAAGGTAGCTGGAGAACTAGGAAAGGGATTCAGGGCAAAGGTTGAGGTTAGATAGGTGATTTAGAAGGTGGGTGTGAGAGATGGTATCAAAAGCTTTAGATAAGTCTAGTAGGACAGTGGATACTAAATTACCGGAGTCACGGGCAGAGTTGACTGAGTGTAGAAAGGAGAGGAGAGCAGTATTTGTGTTATGACCTGGGCGGAAACCATGTTGGGTAGGAGAGAGAAGGTGGTGCTTAGTAAGGAATGGCAGGAGTTGTAGGTGGATACATTTTTCTAGAATTTTGGATATAGGGGAGAGAATGGCTATAGGGCGGAAATTTGAAACAGAACAGTTTTTGCCACCTTTGTGGAGGGGTAGGATGTAAGCGCTACGCCATAGTAAGGGAACGTAGGATTCAAGTAATGATCTATTAATTAAGATGCTGATAGGAAGAGCAATAGAGTCAGAAGCAATTTTTAGGAAGGCAGATGGGATGTTATCGGGGGCAATGGAGCAAGGTTTTAGTTTTTGAAGGAGTTTCCTTATTTGGTCGGTAGATACTGGTTGCAGTTTGAAAGAGGGGGGGTAAGAACAGTTTAATGAAGACTGAGTAGTGGCAGGGGAGAGGTGATTGTTGGGAAATGTTTTAGTTAGCTCAGCAATGGTAGAAGTGAAGAAGGAATTAAATAGAGAAGCAATTTCGGAGTCGGTTTTGCTGGTGTCTGGACAGGGGTTATTTTTAGTACCTGGTCTGAGGAGTGAATTGATGGAATTCCAGAATTATTTTGGGTTTCTAGCATGGTTTTCTTGAAGTTGGATGTAGTAAGACTTCTTGTCTTTAATGATTTGTTTTTTGGTTAGGTTTCTTAACTGCTTATATTTAAGGAGTATTTCAGGTTGTTTGTGTTTATGGTAAGTTTTCCAGGTTTTGTCTCTTTGGAGCATTAACTTTTTTGTATTTTTGGTGAGCCAAGGGGATGTTTTAGCTTTAACTCTTATAAGTCTAGTTGGGGCTTGTGAGTTAAGGATGGCTAAGAATGTTGAATTAAAGTAGTGGACGGCTTCATCTAGTGGTAATAGTTTTAGAGGTTTCCAGTTGGAGAGTTTAAGTGAGTCAGAGAAGGAAGTGGGGTTAAAATTAGAGAGGTTCCGAGTATGAGTGTAGTGGTGGGAGTGGGGAGGGGAGGAGGTCGCTCGTATAGCATAGGCAGGGAGGTGGTCTCCTAAGGGGTCTGGAGAAGTGTCAGATTTTATAACTTTATTTGGATGAGATACGAGAATCCAATCAAGTATGGAGCCAGGAGGATTTGCTTTGTTTGGTCTGGTTATGGAGTTAATGAGTTGGGAGAAATTAAATAGGTTAATGGTTATTGAGGTATTTTGGTTAGAGATTTTGCCCCAATCGATATTTACATCACCCAAAATGAAGGTTTCTAGATTAATATTAGAAGTCCAGGAGAGGATGTCTTCTAGAGTATTAGTATTGTTGCCTGGAGGGATGTAGAGACAGATGATGCAGATACTTTTATGGCTGTTCATATTTAGAAGGCCGATAACCAGTTCAGTGTTATTAAATGATGGAATAGGGTTTGGGTAGGGAGTAATGGACAAGAGGTTGGAGTAGATTAGAGCAACACCACCACCTCTTTTATTAGGTTGATCGGACCGTAGAGAATGGAATCCTGGGGGTAGGAATTCAGAGTCATTAATATGAAGTTTTAGCCAGGTTTCAGTTATAGCTGCTATATCAGGGGAGTTATGGTTGAGCCAGGCACGGAAGAGGGATAGTTTATTTTTTATGCTTTGGGCATTGATGGTGAGAAACTTGAGTTGTTTGTTGGAGGATGTCTTTTATTTGTTGGGAGAATTTTTTGGATGTAATGTAGGACCTGGGTTGGGGTGAATATCTCCTGCTATGTGAATGATAGTTGCATGGGGGAGGTGTTTATTAGTTTTATATTTTGATGGAAGGGGCAGGTAGATGTGTGGTTTATATTTAAGGTTTACATTCGCAGTTGGGAAATGTTTAATTTTCATGAAGAGTATTGGGTAGTAAGGAATTAATGAGGCGGATATGTTGTGGTAATGAGAGATAGGGTTTTGTTGCTGAGTAGGAGGAGGAGGAGGAGGGAGTAGGTGGACATGAGTATAGCAAGTGATGTGGTATAGAGATATAAGTAGGAGAAGGAAGCAAGACAGTGGAAGGATTTTGGGAGGAGGGGACATCATGATGGTAGAGGTTGGTAAGTAAGTGGAGGAGAAGGGGAGTTTGAACAGAAATAGGGGGAGTGGTTAAAGAGAGGAAGGGGATGGTCAGGGGAGAGTTTGGATTGGTTGGAGGAGGGGGGAGGGAGAGATAGGGGGAATAAATGTAGATGTCCTGGGGTGGGTGGGAATTGGGGGTAGGGTAGGGGAGCGGAGTGAGCCCGCAGGGCGAATGGAGTGGGCAGAGCCAGGAAGGCAGGAAGAGAGCAGGAACCTATCAGTGGGCTTTTGAAATGCAGAAGGTAAGTACTGGGGACAGGGGATTAAGCAGAATAGAGAGGACTACAAAGTTTAGAGTCATGTATTGAGAGAAGAACAACGTGAAGGTAGGGTTTGTATAATCTAAGAGAGAGAAAGAGTACAACGGAGTAGGGAATTGAGAATAGTAGGGAGAGGGTGCCACCTGGTGGACAAATGGGGAAGAGCACCTGTGAATCCACCGAGGGAGATCTCTAACTGGGTTGAGGTGAGGGAGAAAGGGAACTGAAGTTAGAAGTAAGTAAATAAGTAGGTAGGCTGCTGGAATTCCAGGCAGGGGAGCATACTGAACACATAGTCAGGCTATTAGGTATCTATAATAGTGCAGAGATTTAGCAACAATAGTACATACTTTCACAAACACCTTCTAAGAGAGGCATAGTTCTATTCCCATACACGGGTTGAAGCCGAGGAGTTTGTTATATTTATTTTGGGTGTAGGCATCCAGGCTAGGCGAAGACGCAGAGGGTATTACAGGGTGGAAAGGCTGGAGAAGAGGAGAGAAATGCAGAGAGAGTTTGCACTTAGTAAACAGTACAATAGCACATTGACACACAATAGCATACACTTGTTAAGTAAGATTTAACTCACAACAGTGTCAAGCAAATAGACTATACATCAACTGACATAAATGAGAGATAAAAACATAGTTATCTATTATATAATTTTGTATTAGGTAGGGAAAGCAGATTAGGCTTTAACACACTACTATATCAAGCACTTTATGAAAAAAAAAAGTGTGGGTTTCATAGTTTGTTCAATACAAAACTTGAATAGTCAAAATATAAAATACATAGTTCCAGTGAACAATAGTACACATACATATAGAGCAGGATACCATTACCTTCAGATGCATCTCCTGTCCTGCCAATAAAAATAAAAGTACCTGCTAGAGAAGAACAACCCGTGAAGACAGTAGTGTCCGCTGTTAATAATCATGCTAGCAGTATTCAGATCAACTGATTTCAAGTGCTTATCTCTGAGAGTAACTAGCCATGGCTTGTTACTGTGTAAGAGGGAAGGATTAACTAGGCTGACTGTCTTACTCTGTGAAAGTCATTCATTCACTGAGTTTCAAATTTTTTTATCCTAATATTAGTGTTGATTAGGATAAATGTTATTGGAGAATAAATGAATGGTTGAAAAAATGAATGAATGAATACATTAAAACATCTTTGTGGGCCACAGGAGATGTGTTTTTCAACCTTACATTTAAAATATCTTGCTGTACGTATGTATCTAAATTTAGTGTAACAGTTAGTCACTCATATGCAACTGAGGCAAATTGCTAGCCTGCTGTGGTGGCAAAACCTGTTTGCTTAACTTTTTTTCTTTTTTTTGTGGCTGGAAGAAGGACCGACCATGGAATCGGTAGTTTGTTCTATGGTTAAGCTGAAAATGGTGCCTCTTTCCCCAGAGAAAACAAGTAGCCCCAAAAAATTTAAAGTCTTTAAATGTCACTTTTCCCAATTAAAAAAAACATAGTAAAAAGCACTTTAAAAACACACTGCAAGTTCCCCGAAATCCAATAAATGCATTTTTTCCACAAAAAAATGTTTTCAGTTACTTCAAACAACTTTTAAACTGACGAGAAATGAGCGCTCCCATTTAAAAGCACAGTTAAGTCTTTTACAGTCCATTTAAACTTACACTCCTAGCAAAAAAATTACTTTTCTTAAAAGGAAAGTGCACTAAAATAACAGTTTCTATAACATGGAAAGTTTTTTTCTCAAAGGGAGCTTATCTGCCCAGCAAAGGAACAGCACAAGTTGACCATAGATCCTCAAAAGCCCCCAGAAGACATACTCTTTAGTGGTAGGAAAGGTCTGAAGGGCTTGATACCCAAACCTGTTTTTTTAGTCAGCTCAGCTCAAGCTGACTGATGGTTTGAGCTCTTGAAAGGTGCGCTGTATCTTTGGAAGCTAGCCAGCTGTTGATATGTTATGAAGAATATAACCCATATAGCTAAGGCTATTGCAGCATTGATCAAGTGAGCATCTGCTTTTATGGTGAGTTTTACTTGTGCAACTGTACTTTCCTTGGATGTACACAGACTACTTAGGTTTTACCTAAATAGAGCAAAATAATTTTGAAAAGTGAAACAACTATTTGAGTTCTTGACTAGGAACAAGGAATGAAGGAAAGCCAATCAATAAGCGAGCGCATTTTAAAATGGGTTGCACACTGCATTTGTCATTGCTGTTCTGCTTATCACAATTCCACGAGTTACTACAGCCAGTACAACATTCCTTGGGGGTGGCAGTACCCAGTCTATCCTGCTATGGCAGGGTTTGCCTTTGTTACCTCCAGGGCCTGCTATCCTGAATTTTACTTTTCAGCCAGCCACCCAATGTAATCTTGCTCTGGGATACATCTTACAGTGGATGACTGCAATAGTGAACATTACAATGAAGAGTGTACCATTGTGTTAGGAATTTACAATAAATGTAGAATGAGTGCATTCAGTCTTGCAGTCCATATTCCCTTCCACCTTTCTCACTGCATTCTTCCTTGAACCTGGGTTGGAGTAGGTGCCCACTCTTTACCCTTCACTTTCTCATCTTCCTACTAGGCCTGCCCTCGACTTTGCTGTACTTACCAGAAAGGGTGATTGGAGACCTCTGTCACAGCAGGGTGCTCTCACTGTACTCAGGCTGTAGTACCAGAGTCTCCTTTCATAGCATTGCAAAGATCAAGAAAAATTTGAAGATGGCATAAGCTGATGCCCCTGTTATACCACAGACATCCTTAAATGGCCTTGGAATGGAGTCAGCCGAAGCCTTGGAGGAAGCTCTGGAAGTTAGACTAGCTGTCAGGCTACCTGCAGGCAGGATATCCCACAACTGATGACTGTAACAGTTAACATACTCAAACATCATCATTTGTGGTAAGTTCTAACACAGTTGTACTTTTCATTATAACCAGTTAATAAATCCAGTAGTCTATCTTAATATTTGCATTTGTAAATGTTTAGCATAAATGTTAATCACCCAGCATTTGAAATAAGAGCAACTATGAGATTAACCTGCCATTGTACATGTGTTAATATCTATATTTGCCATAATAACTGTATAACTGCTTTTAGCTTATGTTATGTCTGAAAAAAAGGTCCATGGACCACCCCATCTACCCGGTAAGTAAATGTAAAAAAAAATGCTTACTCTTTTAACACACCTACACAGAGTTAGGGAACCAGCCACTGCTCTGCTGTATTCATCTGTGCAATCCAAGGAATGTGTTGCATTCTGCTAACCATAAGTACAATTGTATACTGTATTTTGCACTTTTAAAGTGTATTTTTGCTATATTTTTTAAAACTGTTCTTGCCGATTTGTGTACTTTTTGTCTACTGTAGCATAGACTAGATTCAGACATGTTGAATCTGGTTCTGGTTGTTAAATTGAGCACTAAATTAGGCTATTGTTTTTTTGATGAGGGCCCCCACTGTTCCCTTCTTGCAAGAGAGTGCAGTTAGGACTCATCTGATTAAAGATTGTTGGCACGGGGCTCTGCTTAAATTTTTTTTAATGGTTTGAGTGTTTAATTCAGTTTGCTTACTGTTTTAACACAGTTCCACAGAGTTAGGCGACCAGCTATTCTTCTGCTGTATTCATCTGTGCAATCCAAGGAATGTGTTGCATTCTGCTAAGCATAAGTGCAATTTTATACTGTATTTTGAACTTTTAAACTGTATTTTTGCTATATTCTGATTTTTTAAAACTATTCTTGCTGATTTGTTGCACTCTTTGTCTGCTGTAGCATACAGTATATTCAGACCGTGAATCTGGCTCAGTTTGTTAAACTGAGCACTAAACCAGGCTATCTTTTGTTGGAGAGGACCCCCCTGTACCCTTGCGGCAGGAGAGTGCAGTTAGGACTCATCTGATTGAAGGTTGCTGGCACAGGGCTCAGTTTTAAAGTGTTTGATTCAGTTTGCTCACCATTTTAACACAGTTCCACAGAGCTAGGCGACCAGCCACTGCTTTTGCTGTATTCATCTGTGCAATCCAAGGAATCTGTTGCATTCTGCTAACCGTAGTACAATTTTATATTGTATTTTTCACTTTTAAATTGCATTTTTGCTATATTGCTGATTTTCTTTTTAAAACTGTGCTTGCTGATTTGTTGCCCTTTTTGTGTGCTGTAACATATAGATTTAGACCTGCTGAATCTGGTTCTGTTTGTTAAATTAATCACTAAACCAGGCTATCTTTTGTTGGAGTGCAGTTAGGACTCATCAGATTAAAGGTTGCTGGCACAGGGCTCAGTATTGAGCTGTTTTATTGGCTAAATTGTTTAATTCAGTTTGCTCACTGTTGTTACATAAGCCCCGCGTTTGCACTTGTTTTAACACAGCTCCACAGAGTTAGGTGACCAGCCACTGCTCTGCTGTATTCATCTGTGTATGCATAGCCATCCCTTTACACTATTGTGCACTACTGGGCAGTGGGGGTAACCATTGGTGGTTATAGATGCCAAAACTTCAGTAGATAAATTTTCCTTTAGTAGCTGCCCGTGATCTGGCCAAGAAGTCCTTAAATTGCGCTTATCTGCTGAGAGAGCACCTCAGCTGCGCTTTTGCCCCTTTAAACAGTCCCAAAACCAAATTTTCAATAGTCTCATACCATTTACAGAACCCCTGCTAGTATATGCTCTTTATAGAGCACCCTATTAGTTTAGACCCAATTTAGAGCACCCAGTTATACCACACCCCTCCATTTTCTCTCCCCACTGTGAAAACAGGATTTAACCTAGCATTATGGATGGTCAGTTTCCATACATTTCTCCTACCAGCCTGATTGCCATGGGTATCCTGAAGCAGTGTAGCAATTGCCTCATGTACACTGACAACCCTCTACTCATAAATCACAAAAGTACAATTTGTGAGAGCTACATCTACAGTAAGAATCTGGAAATCTTGCTGTCTCATGCACAGAACAGTAGCACTGAGCAGGTTGTCAGTTCACATACTACACTACCTATGCAAACAATGCATTCAACACATAAGCCGGCATACGTGGAAGTACTCACCAGAAACCTACCTAAATGCCAGAGACCTTCCAAACACAAACATGCTACATCTAATACAGCACCTACAGCAGTCAATACACATAAAAACACAAGCATCAATGTCTCACCAAATAACCCCCTAAGGCAAATCACACCTAAACCAAATATTTTAGTGGTAGGTGACTCCATTGTGAGACACACACATGTCCCATTCACCAGGCTGGACAAGGAGAGAGTTAGTCGGGTGCCAGAATCCATCAGGTCACGCATGCAATCAAGTCTCTGAACAACAAGTACCGATGTTCATCGTGTTACCCTGCTGCAGTCATCACACTTGGGTTATCCTGCCATCAGGCGGCCCCGCAGTCGGCCCGAATTCCAAAGTCTTGGTCCAGCGTCAGTTGCTGTCGCTTCTTCCCTGACGTCAGAGCGCCAGGGCTATATCAGAGGCATCCAACGCCATTTTCTTCAGTCTTTCTTGCTGCGCGGTGCCCGAAGCAGAAGCAGTTCGCAAGTGCCGGTTGGCCGACACCTGAGATTTTCTAATCGAGTTTCAGTCCGAAGTCTTCAAAGCTAAGTATCCCATTGGGAAACCTTTTCTTGCCTCAGTCCAATGTCAGGAAAAGTTAACAATTGCATTTCTTGTGGGAAGCAAATACCTTGCCTAGGCCCAGACCACGACGTCACTGGTTGTCGGTTTTGTGCTAGGTTCAATAAGCGAACTATAAAGCAATGCTTTGATTTCGCATGACACTACTTTGGTAGAAAATTTAATTACACTATGCAGTCGGAGCAACCGACTACCGGCGTGCATAAAAATCGCAAAGATAAAGACAGGCAGCCTAGATCCAAGCCAGACTCCGAGGCCTCGGCTGGGCCGGACGCCGGTTCTCCGGTTTTCAGTGAGGTGCCTACGCAGCCCCTGGCCACCGCTGAATTGGATCCCCAGACCGCTTCGGATCCCCCAGCAGAGAGTTCTAGGCCAATGCAGCCATTTTCTTTAGGCCCTACCGACAACATTGCAGTAGGGGAAGCCGGTGCTGTAGAAACACCTTCGGTTTCTGAAGGTGTCTTCAGACCGACTACTCTCGCCATTAAATCTTATGCTAAGCTTAAGACTCCCCTAAAACCAAAAAAGCCTACACTTCAGTGTCCAGGTCAAGGCCCTATGCCTAAGAAACAGATGCTTAAAATGGCTGAAGATTTGATTTCTTTGATCAGGGGTTCCCAACCCCCCCCACCCTGACAAAAAGGCCTAGACAAGAGGAGGATTATGCCTCCTCTGATCAAGTGTCTGTTTCCTCAGGCTCCTCTGAGGAACAGGATTACTCCTTTCCCCCTTATGAAGATTCTGATGCTGAAGACTCCATTCCCTCAGCTTCTCCCCCTGAAGATTATTCCTTTGGGGAAACCTTACATACCATGAGGGAACATTTCCACTGGGAAGGTCAGGACTACTCCGACTCAAAGAAAAGGCTCCGAGAGTTTCTTTTATTCCCACAGCACAGACCACTTGCTATCCCCCCCAGTTTTGGACATTGTGGATGATGTTTTCTTAGAATCTAGTCTAAATCCAGATTCTCTGCCTCCTGCTCCAGCCAAACCAGATAGATACTATAGAGTGCCTGACTCACATAAATTCCTTTACAAAAGCCCTGTTGCTGATCCAGAGACAATCTCCCAGGGTCCCAGAGGGGCTAAGGCTTCTATGGCTAAAAATCCTGTACCCTCAGAAAGGAACTCCAGAGCACTAGATAGGTGGGGGAAGAAGGTTTACACCTCAGCTACTCTAGCAATGAGAGCACTAAATTGTCAATTTCACATGCTTAAATACCAGCAATTCCTAATGTCTCAAATAAAACAAAAGATGGGCACGCACCCTCAACAGTCTGAATTCAAGGAAATGCAAGATCTGTTGCATGCAGCTGAACAGGTGGGCAAACATACTTTACAATGTGGTGTTGATGCCCTGGAAGCTTCCTCTAGAGCAGCTTTTACTGGGTCTGTTATACATAGGCATGCTTGGTTAAAGGAGCAATATCTGCCTTATCATGTTAAAGCAAAGTTACTGGATACACCCTTACAGCAGGATGTCTTATTAGGGGTTAAAGCAGAGGAGGTTTTAAAGAAAATTGGAGGATAAGGCAAAATCTATGCAGACGGTCAAAGATTTCTTACAGGTACAGCCCCCACGCTTCAGCAGAAATTGGCCAACAAAAAAGTGGTCCTTTCCAGCTTCTGACAGACCACAGAGGGGTAAATACAGGCGCCCAAGGGGCAGAGGACAAGCACAAATCCCTTACAAACCTTGCCAATGGGGCACTGCAACACAGAAGGGAGGAGAAGACAGGTCCCAAACTACTAGAAGGCAAACACTATGACTTAAACCTCAAACTGCCAAGCAAAACTCTCTTGGCAGCTCCCTTGGGAGGAAAATTAGCACTTTTTGCAGACAACTGGCGCATCGTCACAAAGGACAAATGGGTCCTAGACATTATCTCACATGGATACAGATTCCATTTCCACACCTTGCCAAGGATAAAAGGAATGCCAAACCTGCCACAAAATCAATGGGCAGAGGCACAAAAACAAATTACAGCTCTCATGGACATGAGAGCCATTCAGCTGGTACCTACACAGGAGCAAGGCCAAGGATTTTACTCAAGGCTCTTTCTAGTCCCCAGAAAGGACAATGCTTGGAGACCCATTCTGGACCTTTCAGTTTTAAACACCTTCTTGCAAGTACCCAAATTCAAGATGCTAACACTACAGCAGCTTCTTCCCATGTTGGGCAAGAAAGCTTGGCTAGTAACGTTGGACCTCAAGGAGGCATACCTGCATGTCCCTATCAGACAAAATTGCAGAAGATACCTTCGTTTCATTGCAAGTTCAACCCATTACCAATTCTCTGCACTGCCCTTTGGCTTATCTACTGCGCCCAGGGTCTTCACAAAATGCCTGGCACCAGTAATTGCATACTGCAGACAAAGAGGAATTCAAATATACCCATACCTGGACGACTGTCTCATCCAAGCAGAAAGCAAGGACATTCTCTTACAACACCTGGCTTTTGTAAAACATCTTCTAAGTTGCCTAGGGTACACAGTAAACGAAAAGAAATCAAAACTAGTGCTCTCACAAAATATGACATTCCTGGGTGCCAGCTTGAATACAACGGCCCAGATGGTTTATCTGACACCAGACAAACAACTACAATTAATTCAATACTTCAGAACAATGGCAACAAAGACCCAACTCCCTGCAAGAAAAATTCTGCAGACCTTGGGCTTCATGGCATCTTGCATACTACTAATACCATTTGCAAAACTGCATATGAGGAAATTACAATGGTACCTAAAAAGCGTATGGACTCAACACAGCCACAGCTTGGAAACAATGATACCTCTCATTCCCTGCCTTCAACAGGAGTTTCTGTGGTGGTCACAGGCATGTCACCTCAACAAGGGTCAGCCTTTCACCCTACCCCCAGCCAGGCAAATTATGACAACAGATGCATCGGACTATGCCTGGGGGGCACACATGGCAGGACGGTGCATTCAAGGCATATGGACTGCAGATCAAAGGAATCTGCACATCAATCAAAAAGAAATGCTAGCTGTACAAAATGCTCTGACAGCCTTCAAAGACATCATACATCCAGGACAGCTTATCATAAGGACAAACAACACCACAGTAATGTGATACATAAACAAACAAGGGGGTGCACACTCCTACCCTCTATGCAGGCAAGCAATGACCTTGTGGAACACAGCACTGGCTTACCAAGTTCAATTACAAGCTCAATTCCTGCCAGGAAAAAAGAACACATTAGCAGACGACCTAAGAACACATTGGCAGACGACCTAAGCAGAAACATCATGGATCCCCACGAGTGGAAACTGGATCCACAAGTATTTGCAATGATAGCTCAAAAATGGGGGCTCCCAGACATAAACCTGTTTGCCAGCCCTCAAAACTATCAGCTAACAAAATTTTGCACAAGGGCTTTTCACCATCAAGCTTGGAAAGTGGACGCACTCTCATTCAGTTGGAAAATGCTAACAGTATATGCCTTTCCTCCATTACCCCTTCTCACAAAGGTGCTACTGAAAGTCAGGATGGAGAGACCCCGAATGATGACCACAATTCACCACTTGTTCTCCACCAAAAACCTCGAGTATAAAAATAAACAGACCTCCGCTGGCTATACCATAAAGGGCTACCCTCCGAAAAAATTCCGAACCAATGTCCAAAAATGGTAACCAAACAGTAGTAAAGTTGTACAGTTGCACGAATCCACTGAAGTATGGACCCAACGCTCTGATAAACAATAAAATTATATTTAATAAAACACCCAAGAATGACACAATTACATAAATAGCATAAATGAAACTGGGATTGAGCGCGCTTTCATCTACAACGTATAGACTTCATTGCCCCAGACTGGCCACGCCAGCACTGGTGCCCACTATTAAGGAATATGGCCCAGGGCCCACCATGGATTCTACCACAAATTACCCACCTGCTCACACAACAAGACAGTCAGATTCTACACAGCCAGCTCAAAACCTTAAACTTGGCTGCATGGCAAATCACCTAAGCAACCAGCCAGCTCCTCTCTCACAAGCTGTTATGGATGTTATTCTGGAGGCCAGCAGGCCCAGCACCAGGAAAGCCTACTCAGACAAGTGGAAAAGGTTTTGCGCCTGGAACCAAGCTAAAGGCCAAAATACCCTTCAACCTGACATACCTCAGATTCTGCAATATTTAACTGAGATGTTACACAAAGGGCTTTCTTTTTCATCTATTAAAATCCATGCCTCAGCTATTTCTGCTCACTACAACATGGATCCTCCCTTATTTTCACATCCACTCCTAAGGCAGTTTCTCAGAGGGGCCAAAAACATTAGGCCTCCCAGGAGAGCACCAACAACTACTTGGGACCGCAACTTTGTTCTGGAAAAACTCACGCTACCTCCTTTTGAGCCAGCTTTCTCAGCTTACTTAAAGTTTATATCATGGAAGACTGCCCTGATGCTAGCAATTACTTCAGCTAGAAGAGTTTCAGAGCTTCAGGCACTAATGGCAGTAGAGCCTTTCCTAATTTTTCATCAAGACAGAGTTTCTCTACGAACTAACCCCTCCTTTATTCCTAAGGTGGTATCCAGTGTGGCTCTAAATCAAACCATCCATTTTACCCACCTTCTTTCCAAATCCACAGAACAAAGGAGAAAGACTCCTGCATTCCTTGGACATTCACAGGCAGCTATGTTACTACTTGGATAAAACTAAGGTTTTCAGAAAATCTGACCAGCTTTTTGTATCCTATGCTACAGCATCACAAGGAAAGGCTATCTCAAAACAGACCATTTCCAAATGGATAGGACATTGCATATGTTTTTGCTACACCCACCATGGAAAACCAGTTCCTGCTACCATAAGGCCCCATTCTACCAGGGCAGCAGCTACATCTACAGCCTTCCTCAGGGGGGTGCCAACCAAGGATATTCTGGAAGCTGCAACTTGGAGTTCAGTACACAACTTCACCAAACATTACCACTTACCACTTACCACTTTACTCTAAGACTAGAGCTGGCTTCGCCACTGCAGTTTTGCAGGGCCTCCTAGCCTCCTCTAACCTGTTTGACTCCACCTCCCATCCTTAGCTTTGGGATTCTACCCAAGTGTGATGACTACAGCAGGGTAACACGATGAACATAGTACAGTTTTGTACCTACCATAAATGTAGATGTTCGAGTGTATACCCTGCTGCAGTCCAGGTTACCCTCCTTCCATCCCCTCTGAACTAGCTGAACTTATCTCTACCACTCTATTCTATACTACCTCTGTGGTGTATTTGCTTGTGCCTAAAGGTTTTTGTTTTATTTTTCCATATAGCTATATGTATATATATATATATATATATATATATATATATATTTTTTTTTTTTTTTGCCTACCTATTAGGGGCACCTGACATCTGGGGCAAGAAAAACTCAAGAAAATGGCATCGGATGCCTCTGATATACCCCTGGCGCTCTGACATCAGGGAAGAAGCGACAGCAACCGACGCCGGACCAAGACTTTGGAATTCGGGCCGACTGCAGGGCCACCTGACAGCAGGATAACCCAAGTGTGATGACTGCAGCAGGGTATACACTCGAACATCTACATTTATGGTAGGTACAAAACTGTACTTTATGACTCCATCATAGTTCATGTTGGTGTGAATGACTTGAGATGTACCTCAATGGACTGTATGCAGAGAGACATGATTGAGCTCTATGAATATATGTCCTAGGCCGGTATGTCCCCAGCCTTGAGCAGCATTCTACCCTCACCTAGGATGATACCACAGTGTAAACAAAAAATTATTGACTTCAACAATTGGCTTAGTTTCTGGTGTCATTATAAGGGGACGCAGTTCCTGTCAGCTTGGGATGACATGGTTGATAGTCCAGAGATGGTCTTCACCTGTCACCTGTAGGCTTTTGGTTACTGGCTAAGGCACTTGCCTTCCCCATAGTGCCTTTTTTAGGCAAGATTTCAAGAATAAAATTTCTGATATGAAAATATCACTCACAAATAATTTAAAGGTTATGCTGCTAAACATTAGGAGTTTAAATCAGAAACTGCACTCTCTGGAAGCACTCCTCTCCCTGGAGGATGTTGATGTCTGTGCAGTCACAGAAACTTGGTTCAGGGCCACAGAGAATACCCCAGCGTTGTAAGGCTACAATGCCTTCCACACTTTCAGGTGACAAAATGAATGGCCAAAGGAGGAGGGGTATCGTCTTCATCAAAGATAAATACACTTCTAGACTGGTTAGACAGGAAAACTCTATGGAGTTACTCTAAGTTCATCTAACTGTGGGTAAAACCTCCCCTTTCAAGTCATTGTTAGCTATAGGCCCTCTTCAAAAAACTAAGATATTCACGCTGCTTATTTGGACCTACTCGAGTCAATCAAATTACAAACAAACACTATAGTCATGGGCAATATTAACTATTCCTCCACTGACTGGAAAGTTTGTGCGAGTACCAACATGTTCTCGCAAAGGTTCCTGGACTTTAACACTAATGGCCTGGAACAAATAGTATGTAACCCCACAAGGGGCTCAAACATTCTCAACCTGTTCCTCACCAACTTGGGTGACAGTTGCACCACCACATGTATAATACCCTCACTGGTTAAATCTGATCACAAATCAGTCACACTTGAAGTAGCTATGACACCTGAACCTCTCTTAGGTGAAATGTCTAAAAATTTTCGCCATAGCTAATTATACCCTCCAAAGGGATGGTATAAATAATTTCCAAGCCCCTGTTCCCACAGATGGCATTTACAACTCTACTAAGGTATACACAAATGCCCTGTACAAACACTTACACAAATGTATCGACACAGCTGTATCTGATAGGATCAAAACAAGTTCCTCAAGAAAAAGCAAGCCTCCCTGGTGGACAGCTAGCATTAGTTAGGGTATACAACAAGAGGAAGAAATTGCTGTCTAAGAATAAAAAAAAGACAGGTCCCAGCACTGTAAGAACACCGCCCTCTGCTTGAACAAACAAATAAGGCAGCTTGTAAATTCCTCTAAAGGGAACTTTGAAAAAGATTTAGCAACCATAGTTAAGGATAACCATAAGGCATTCTTCAGCTATATCTGTAATCTAAAAGGTAAGATCCAGACGTGTGCTGAACTAGCTGTAGATGGCATTACACACTGATTCTGAGAAAAAAGCTAACCTATTAGCCCACAGGTTTGGTGAAAATTTCACCCCCCATCCCCTCCAAACATTCCACAAAGCATTTCCACTACATCTTCCCCACCTTGCATCTCCAAAGAGCACGTCATTAATGCTGTCTCCAAGGCCAAAAACACAGCCTCTATGGGACCAGGTGGCATTACAGGTTGTGTTTTAAATGGTCTAACACATGACTCAGCAACTCCATTAGGTACTCTGTTCAACCACATCCTGAATACTGGTTTTGTCCCTGCTGAATGGAAAACAGCAACCTTCATCTCTCTTCATAAAGGGGGTAAAGCAGCAGACCCTGGGAACTACAGACCCATAAGCTTAACCAGCCTAATCTGTAAGGCCATGGAATGAATCATCATGGACCTTATAAATAAGGATATAGGTGATTTCTAAACCCTTGATCCAAGACAGTTTGGTTTTTGTCAAAGGCAGGTCATGCCTGTTAAACCTGATGGACTTCGAAAATGTCACCTGAACCATAGACGTGTGCATACAGCCTACCTTGACATCTGCAAGGCCTTCGACACAATCCCACATTTGCCCATCATTGATAAACTGTCCCAGTTGAATATCAACCTTTATGTTGTCAGGTGGGTTGCTAACCTGCTCACTGACAGGTCACACTCAGTCAAAGTTGGGGGCTTTACCTCAGCAGACCTGTCACCAGTGGGGTTCCACTGGGAGCAGTGCTGGGCCCCCTATTGTTTGGAATATACTTCTCAGAAGTTCAAGCCAAAACAGAGACACTGTGACTGGCTAAGTTTGCTGACAACTGCAAATTTGGTGCAATTTTGAATCCCCAAACGATGTCGATATACTTCAAGAAGGACTTGCACAAACCAGTGATTGGTGCCAAAGCCATGGACTCAAACTCAGTGCTAAAAAATGCATTATCATCCCTTTCAGTAAATCCAATATCCCTGCAGACTATCATGTAAGTAATAATACCCTAAATAACAACTCAGTAGTGATAGACTTGGGAATGCAAGTTGACTGTAGACTAAACTTAGCCACCATGTGTCTACTGTGGTAAGGAAGGCATTCTACATTGCACACCTCATTAGCAAAGGCATTGCCTCAAAAGCGAAAGAGGTCATAACACCCCTGTACTTGACCCTCATCAGGCCAATAATTGAATACAATGCTCCCATTGGTACGTACCTTACCAGGCACCTGCAGCAAGTTGAGAGACCTCAGAGGTCTCTAACCAAGAAAATTCAGCGTCTCCAGGATGAAGTCACTGTCACTGTAATGAGAGGAGACTTGTGCCTGGCTTACAGAGCGATCTCAGATCCAAACCTAATGGAAATGCTACATCGCAAGTCAAATGGGACAAGGATCACCCATTCCAGAGACCTTAACCTGGCATGTAACATAAATATGACCTATCTCTCAGAGGTTGCCACCCCTCTGGAATAGGCTACCAATTCAAATCAAACAAAGCCCATGATCCTGTTTAAGGATGACTGAATGGTAAACTGTAAATTCCTGCCAGGGATTTCACCTATGACCCTCCTAGACATGGGCAGTCGTTGCTAACTAAGATCTTGAGTTTATGCAAAGCCCTTTATATCAGTTTCTCTACTATTATATTGGCTAGGGTTATAAACACTTTCATGTCAATAACTTAGTAGCCACCTATGAACCTGTCATGACTTGTATCTGGAATGAAAAAAAATGAAAGTAGTGAGGAGTATACAGGAAGATATTAAAAAAAGTAAGCAGAAGTGTGAGATAAGTTGATATAAAATGTCAGTGATAATATGAGTAACACATTCTTTCATACTGTGAATGTTTGAAGGCTGTGGGTCGTATTACTATATCAGGTGTTTGGAATTTTTTTTCTTTGTAACCTGAACGCTAGAGTACACTCAACCTTGTTAAAAAGAAATATAAACTGTACCATAAAATATGACAACTTAATTTTTCAAAGACTTCCCACCTGTAGAATAAAGCCCCCATCTCAGTTACTCAGGTCATCAGTTTATCCTTTTAAATAGAAGGAACTGGGTGATTACATGGGTACATGTATGTTCCAGTGTGGTCTCCAAGGCATCAAGCTTCTCAATGGTCGGTAGGCCTTGAGCTTGTTCACCTATATTAAAAAGTGTCAGGTTGAACAGTATAGCAGTAGTGTGGTAGAAAATAAATATAATAAGTATTACAGGAAGTACGGTGTGGAATTGAGAACATAGTAGATTAACATTGTTAAAAGATTGATGTTCTTCGTGTTTCACTGTTGCAGTCTTCACATTTGGGTTATCTGCCTGCAGGTAGCCCTCAGCCAGCCTGAATACCAGAGTCTTTGGATTTCTGCGTCAGATGCTGTCGCTTCTTCCTTGATGTCAGGTCGTCTGGGGTATAAAACATGCAGCCGACGCCATTACATCAGTCTTTCTTGCCGTGCGGTGCCTGAAGCAGAAGCAATTCGCAAGTGCCAGTTGGCTGACTCCTGAAATTTTCATTTTGGCGGTTCAGACCCGAAGTCTTCAAAAAAGATAAGTACCCCGTTGGGGATCCTTTTTCTTGCTCTAACCGATGTCAGTAAAAGTTAATAATTGTCTTACCTGTGGAAAGCAAATACCTTATAGAGATTTTCATTCTTACTGCATCTCCTGTTTAGGCCCAGACCACGATGTCCCTCGCTGTCAGTTTTGTGCCTTGTTCAACGCCCGAACTATTCATCATCAGGCTATTTTTGCAGCCAATTACTTTCGTACTCAATCTGTGTACTCCAAAATGGCTTCATTAAGCCATCTGACTACTGATCTTCCGAAAAAACGTAAGGATAAAGACAGAATCAGACCGCATAGTTCCAAAACTGCTGAAGACGCTTCTGTTAAGCTAGTTGCCAGTCTGCCAGTATACTTCAGATTCGCAGGCCTCTACTGAGACCCATTCAGATTCCGGTATACCGCGAGATGCTTCTTCAACTATGGAACCTGCAGATGTCTCTACCTTGGATGGGTCCGGAGCTGCTGTGCAGGCACCAGCTTCTGAGGGTGTATTCAGGTCTACAGACATTCATATTAAACCAACGCCATCATTTTCATTCAGGCCAAAAACTCGAACTACGCCTAGAAAACAGACGACCAAATCGCAGGCTCAGGCCCATATGCCTTCAAAACAAATGCTTAGAATGGCTGAAGACCTTATTACCTTAATTAGGGGAAGCCAGCCTTCCCCCTCTAGGAGACCTAGAACTGATTTTCTTTCTGATTCTTCTGATCAGGAATCTTATATTTCTGCTCCTTCTGATTACCAGGATTTGCCCTTATCTAATTATGAGGATTCTGATTCAGAGGATTCCATTCCCTCTGCTTCCCTTCCAGAAGATTTTTCTTTCGCTGAAACCTTGCATACTCTTAAGGAGCATTTCCGCTGGGAAAGCCAGGATTACTCTGATTCCAAAAAGAGACCTAGGGAATTCTTACTCCTACCTCAACACAGGCATTTAGCTATCCCTCCTGTTCTGGACATTGTAGATGATGATTTCTTGGAATCTAGCCTTACCCCAGACACTTTACCTCCAGCTCCCAGAAAACCTGACTGGTACTACAGAGTACCTGACTCTCACAAGTTCCTCTTCAAGAATTCTTCTGTGGATCCATAGACCATTTCCCAAAGACCAAAAGGCATTAAGGCTACTGCTGATAAAAATCCTACCCCTTCTGATAGAGATACTAGAGCCTTGGACAGATGGGGTAAGAAGGTAAACACTTCTGCTACTTTGGCCATTAGGGCTTTAAATTGTCAGTTTCATATGTTAAAGTATCAGCAGCATATTATGGGACTACTTAGAAAATTATATTGATTCCTGACTGTGCTGAACACAAAGATTTTCAAGATTTAATGCATTCTGCAGAACAAGTTGGTAAACATACTTTGCAATGTGGTTTTGATGCTTTAGAAGCATCTTGCAGGGCTACTGTTACTGGGTCTGCACTTGGCTTAAGGAACAAAACTTGCCAGATCATGTTAAAGCTAAATTACTGGATGCTCCCTTAAACCAAGACCGCCTTTTTGGCAAAAATGCAGAAGTCCTCAAAAGGATGGAGGAAAAAGCTAAATCTATGCAAACTGTTAATGATTTCCTACAAGCACAGCCTCCCAGATTCAGGAGGCATTGGCCTTCAAAGAACTGGTCCTTTCCAGTCCCTTCCACATCTTCTCAGTCTAAACTCAGGAACAGCAGACCACCTAGGCTACAGTCTCAAACTACGCAAAAAGCTAAGTAGTGGGGGGCTCCCACTTCCAAAACAGGGAGTAGTAAGCCCACCCCCCTATGGAAAAATGGCACAATGACTTAACCTCAAACCTTCCAAGCCCTGCTCAACTACCTGATCCCTTAGGAGGAAAGCTCGCCCTGCATGCAAAAACTGGGATCTCATTACCCAGGACAAATGGGTTTTGAACATAGTTTTCCAAGGATACAGATTCCACTTCCAGACACTACCAACCCCAAATGGTTGGCCAGACCTACCCTCAAATCAGTGGGAGGAGGCCCAACAGCAGGTTCTCTCTCTTCTCAGTATCAGGGCTATTCAACCTGTCCCAGCAGAACAAAAGGGACAAGGTTTTTATTCAAGACTTTTTCTGGTACCCAGAAGACAACTCCTGGCGTCCTATCCTGGACCTCTCTATTCTCAACACCTTTCTGGTGGTTCCAAAATTCAAAATGCTAACTCTTCAACAGCTTCTTCCAATGCTAGCCAAGGATGCCTGGCTGGCAACCCTAGACTTAAAAGAAGCTTACCTGCACATCCCAGTAAGAGAATCCTGCAGACAGTACCTACGTTTCAGGGTGGGCTCCATGCACTTTTGGATCTCTGCACTTCCCTTTGGCTTATCTACTGTGCCCAGGGTGTTCACAAAGTGTCTAGCTCCAGCCATTGCATTTTGCAGGCAGAGAAATATTCAGATTTACCCATACTTGGACGATTGTCTGATTCAGGCAGAAAGCCAGGACTTGCTATTACAACACCTGGCATTTGTAAAGAAACTTCTGACCTCACTGGGGTACACCATCAATGAAAAAAAATCTCACCTAGTGCCCTGCCAACAGATTGTATTCCTGGGAACAAGCTTGAACACAACTTCCCAGATGGCATTCCTCACTCCGGAGAAACAAGTTTATTTGACAACCTACTTCAAACTGTTGGCCACAAAACCCCAGCTATCTGCAAGGAAAATACTGCAACCTCTGGGGTTCATGGCCTCTTGCATTCTACTAATTCCATATGCAAGACTGCATATGAGGAAACTCCAATGGTATCTAAAAAGCCTATGGTGTCAACATTCTCAGGACCTGGAAACAATGATTTCTATCATTCCTTGTATAAAGACAGAGTTCCTCTGGTGGGCAGAGGCCTGCTACCACAACAAGGGACTCCCTGTCACTCTACCCCCTGCCGCCCAAACCCTAACAACAGACACATCAGACTATGCATGAGGGCCTCACATGGCAGGACAGTGCATTCAGGGCAAATGGAACCCGAGACAGATGCACCTGCATATCAATCATAAAGAAATGTTAGCTGTACAGAATGCTCTGACAGCCTTCAAAGACCATATTCTTCCAGGACGGCTATTGATAAAGACAGACAACACCACAGTTATGTGGTACATAAGCAGTGGGGAACCCACTCATACCCTGTCTGCAGACTAGCCATGGCTGTGTTGGACAAAGCCTTGAGCTACTAAGTACACCTACAAGCACAATTCCTGCCAGGCAAACTAAATTCACTGGCAGACGACTTAAGCAGAAATCTCATGGACCCAAACGAATGGAAACTAGAACCCAAAATATTCAACCTCTTGAGGAACAAATGGGGACTCCAGAGGTAGATCTGTTTGCCACCCCTCAGAACTACCAATTGAACAAATTCTGCACAAGAACTCCCCACAGTAAAGCTTGGAAAGTGGATGCCCTGTCCTTTACCTGGGAAAGCCTCTCAGTTTATGCCTTTCCTGCTCTGCCTCTCCTCTCGAAGGTTCTACTAAAGATCAAACAGGACATGCCAAAGACAATACTGATTGCACCAGACTGGCCCTTCATTATCTTCCATGTGGACAGGGTTTCCCTCAGGACTAATCCTTCGTTTATGCCCAAGGTGGTGTCTACTGTGGCCCTAAATCAGTCCATTCATTTACCTACTTTTTTCCCTAATCCACAAAACAAAGGGGAACAAATACTGCAGTCTCAGGACATGCACAGATAACTTAGATTCTGTTTGGACAGGACTAAGCCTATCAGAAAATCTGAACAGCTGCTAGTTAGCTTTGCTGCAGGGGCAGATGGGAAGGCCATTTCAAAGCAAACCATTTCCAAATGGATAGCCCATTGCATTAATTTCTGCTACAAGCACCATGGAAAACCTACCCCACAGGGGATAATATCACATTCCACCAGGGGTGCATCTACCTCTGTGGCATTTCTCAGAGGAGTCCCTACCAGGGACATCCTAGAAGCTGCTACCTGGAGGTTCTGTACATAGTTTCACCAAGCATTACCACATGCCTATCTTTTCTAAATCCAGAGCTGGATTTGCCAGTGCAGTCTTGCAGGGCTTAATAGCCGGCCCTAATGCTCTTTAACTTCCTCCTCCCTTCCTTAGCTTTGGGAATCAACCCAAATGTGATGACTGCAACAGTGAAGCACAAAGAACATAGTACAGTTGTGTACACTTACCATAAATGTAGATGTTCGAGTGTATTCACTGTTGCAGTCCTGGTTACCCTCCCTCCAGCCCCCTGACTTCTCTTGGCACTACCTTTTCTTCTTGTTGGTATATTTATTTTTTCTTGTGTATTTGCTTTTTGATGGATGTTTACCATACCATTTAATTGCTTCCTATTGTGGGGGCACCTGACATCTGGGGCAAGTAAAACTGATGTAATGGTGTCTGCTGCATGTTTTATACCCCTGACGACCTGATGTCAAGGAAGAAGCGACAGCATCCAACGCAGAAATCCGAAGACTCTGGTATTCAGGCTGGCTGAGGGCATTTGAAGACTGCAAAACAGTGAATACACTTGAACATCTACATTTATGGTAAGTGTGCACAACTGTACTTTTCATGACAAAGAGCTTGGCTAATTTAGGCAAAAAAGACAGCTGTTTTGAAGAGTGAAAATGGAAAAAAAGCTTTCTTCTAATGATTGGCACATAGGAAATTTCTGTTAAAGGAAAGATGAAATAAAAATTTAAGGACCAGAGAGTGTTTTAATTTAATAAATGTAATGGGAAATGCAACATGTTTTTCTGCAGTGTGAAAGCAAAACAGCTTTGTGGAGGAGTTTATTAAAGGATTGAACAAAGTACCAGAAGATGCTATTTCATATGGTTTCTGCGGAAATACAAAAGCATTATTGGAAAATAAAAGGCAAGGATATCATTTGTATACTTTGATATGGACCAAAACCACTGAATTTTATTTTAAGATAAAAATGAGAAGTTCAGCAATTCAAATTTTAATTATAATATGCATATCTATAAAACTGTGTGCCTCTATAAAAAAAAAAAAAAGGAAGAAGATGTAGTTGTTGTTAATTCTTTACTGTTTCATCTGTGATGATTCCTTAACTCCAAAGGGTCGCAGATGTTGCACTTATACTAAGTGTCCTCAGCACCCTCAAAAGTTCTCTACCAAAATAACACTCACCATGATACATACAGCCAGATCTCAAGGCATCTTAAATTTTAAGTCCATAAGGCAAACCACCACATAACCCAGTATGTTAGTCATAGGAGACTACATTGTGAGACATGGAGGTGTCCCATTCACCAAGTTGAGTAAGGAGAGAGTCACAGTCAGTTGCCTGTCAGGGCCAGGATTCTCCAGATCATGCATGTGCTCAGGTCGTTAAACTATCTGTATGACTCATAGTTCATGTGAGAGTAAATGGCCTGAAATGTACCTCCCCAGACTAAATGATGAGAGGCATGATGGAGCTCTCAGACTATGTGCCTCAGGCTGGTATGAGCCTAGCACCGAGCATTCTACCTTTTTCAAGGGTCATGCTGCAATATGAGCAAAAGATAATTGACTTTAATAATTGGCTTAACTTTTAGTGTCATTTGAAGGGGGTACAATATTTATCAGCCTGGGAGGAAATTTCATAGACCACACTGCTTTACAAGGGATAGTCTGCACCTTGTCCCCTTTAGGCTTTTGAATATTGGCTTAAACCTTGTCCTTCCCCATAGTGTTTTTTTAGCCATCGCCAACCTGATAAACCTTCCGACATAACAAAACCAACCCAGTTTTAACAAACTCTTCCCTCCAAACACCCCACAGGAAATATCCTGAACCATAACTCCCCCAGTTATCACTAGGGAACAGGTCTTTAGTACACTCTCCAAGGCCAAGAACACTATCAGTGGGCCCCAGTAATATCCCGGATGACTCCTTAGTAGCATGAAATGCAACCTATCAGGACCACTAATTGCCATTTAACCATAACCTCCTGACCGGCTTTGTGCTGAGCCAATGTGCTGTCTTTTCTCAAAGCCTTAAATAGCTGTTATCATTGGGCCTTCTAAATCTTCTGCATGACACAGAGAATAGCCCTGGTTTCAGTAAGTCTGAAACTCCAGTTAATATCTTTAGTCTACCTCCTCGGTATTCTCTCAGTTTTATTAAGAATCTATTCATGAGTTTTCATTACTGACAAAGGATCTTTTGAGCAAATTAAGATCTGCTGTGAAAGATGCAATGTATAGGTAGAGAATGTACGAATTTAGTCTGGATGTTCATCGTGTCTACAGCTGCAGTCATAACAGATGGGTTCTCCTGCCGTCAGGCGGGTCCTCGGTCGGCCAAATTCCAAAGTCTTGGTCCGGCGTCGGTTGTCGTTGCTTCTTCCCTGACGTCAGTGTGACAGGGGTATAAAAGAACCAGCCGACACCATGTTCTTCAGTCTTTCTTGCCGCGCGGTGCCTGAAGCAGAAGCAGTTCGCAAGTGCCGGTCGGCCAGCTCCTGAGATTACGAAAACTTTGGAAAACCGAAGTCTTCTTAAAAGCTAAGTACCCCGTTGGGGAAACTTTTCTTGCCTCAGACCGATGTCAGACAAAGTTAATAATTGTATTTCTTGTGGGAAGCAAATACCGCATAAGGATTTCCATTCCCTCTGTATACCTTGTTTAGGCCCAGACCACGATGTCTCGGCCTGTCACTGTTGTGCTACATTCAACAAACGCACTATTAAGCGTTGGGTGGAGTTCGCCCAGCATTTTTTTGGGAAAGCTTTTAACTATACCATGTCGTTGGATACTCCGACTCCGGTTTTGTCTAAAAATGCAAAGACAAGGACCGACGCTCAAGGTCCGCGGCCTCTACCGACACCACGCCAAAGCCAACTACACGCAGTCCGGTTCTCAGTGAGGCGCCTACGCAGCCCCTGACTACCAACGACGCATCTTTGGCGGTGTCTCCTGTACCTGAGGCCGCAGGCTCCTCGGCCCACACACCGACTACAGATACCGAAGCCACTCTTGGCGTTGAAACACAGAATGTGGACAGGTCCACCTCCACTCAAGGTGTCTTCAGACCTTCCTCTTCTTTCTCCATCAAGGCTTTCACCAAGTCTAAAGCAACCATGCACCCTAAGAGACCAGTTACACAGGGCCCATCTCCAGGCCCCATGCCCAAGAGACAGATGCTTAAAATGGCTGAGGATTTAATTACTCTAATCAGAGGTTCTCAGCCACCTCCGGACAAAAGGCCCAGAGTGGAGGAAGATTCCCCCTCCTCTGATCAGGGATCCATTATTTCAGAGCACTCTGATGATCAGGAACAGGCTTACTCCCCTTTTGAAGACTGTGATGCAGAGGAGTCTATTCCTTCTGTATCCCCCCTGAGGATTTCTCATTTGGGGAAACTTTGCATACCTTAAGGGAACACTTCCACTGGGAAGGCCAGGATTATTCAGATTCCAAGAAAAGGCTCAGGGAATTTCTTTTGTTAACCCAGCACAGGCCTCTGGCTATACCTCCTGTCTTGGATATCCTAGATGATGTTTACTCGGAGGCCTGCCTTAACCCAGACTCTCTACCTCCAGCTCCAGTTAAGCCTGACAGGTACTACAGGGTTTCTGACTCACACCAATTTCTTTACAAAAGCCATGCTGCTGACCTAGAATCCATCTCACAGGGACCCAAGGGAGTTAAGGCTTCCATTGCCAAAAACCCATTGCCTTCCGAGAGAGACTCCGGATCCTTAGAAAGGTGGGGAAAAAAGGTATATACCTCGGCTACCTTAACCATGAGGGCCTTAAACTGCCAGTTTCATATGCTAAAATACTAACAGTTTCTGTTATCTCAATTGAAAAGTAAAATGTCACAACCTGAAAAACCAGACTTGAAGGAGTTGCAGGATTTGATGCATAGTGCAGAACAAGTGGGTAAACATACCTTACAATGTGGTTTTGATGCTCTAGAGGCCTCATGTAGAGCTGCTGTTACAGGCTCAGTCATACGCAGGCATGTTTGGCTCAAGGAACAAACCTTGCCTGATCATGTCAAAGCTAAATTACTAGATGCCCCTCTTCAAAAGGATGTACTATTTGGGGCAAATGCTGAGGAAGTATTACGAAAAATGGAGGAAAAAGCTAAATCAATGCAAACTGTGAAAGAATTTCTGCAGGTTCAACCACCACGTTTTAGTAGAAATTGGCCTTCCAAAAACTGGTCCTTTCCTGCCACAGACAGACCCCAAAGAGGCAGATACAGGCGCCCGAGGGGCAGAGGACAACCACAAGGATCGTACAGAGGCAGACAATGGCAAGCTCCTACACCAAGAGGTGGTGAGGACAACTCACAATCTTTCAGAAAGCAGACCCAATGACTTTCCCCTTTGCAGGCCAACCAGGTCTCAAATGGCAGCCCCCTTAGGAGGAAAGCTGGCACTATTCTCAAAAAATTGGCATGTTGTCACAAAGGACAAATGGATCCTGGACATTATAAACAGAGGCTACAAATTCCACTTTCATACCCTTCCAAAAATGAGAGGCATGCCAAAACTGCCACACAATCAAAGTGCAGAGGCACAAAAGCAAATTTCAGATCTTATAAACATGAAAGCTATTCAAGAGGTACCTACACACGAACAAGGTCAAGGTTTTTATTCCAGGCTATTTCTGGTGCCAAGGAAGGGAAAAGATTGGAGACCTATTTTGGATCTTTCCATCCTAAACGCATTCCTACTCGTACCAAAATTCAAGATGCTCACTCTACAGCAACTTCTTCCCATGCTGGGCAAGGAGTCTTGGCTGGTAACACTGGACCTCAAGGAGGCATACCTGCATGTCCCAATCAGACAGAATTGCAGAAGATACCTCAGATTTCTTGCAGGTTCAACCCATGATCAATTCTCTGCATTGCCCTTTGGCTTATCTACTGCACCCAGAGTATTCACGAAATGCCTGGCATCAGTAATTGCCTACTGCAGACTTCAAGGGATACAAATATACCCTTATTTGGATGACTGCCTGATCCAAGCAGACAGCAAGCACATTCTTCTGAAACATCTGGCGTATGTAATAATGTTATTAAACTCTCTGGGATACACAGTCAACAAAAAGAAATCAAGGCTAATACCCTCTCGAAATATAATTTTCCTGGGTGCCAATTTGGACACAAACACCCAGATGGCCTACCTCACGTCAGAGAAGCAGGGGCAACTAATTCAATACTTCAAAACACTGGCAAATTGCACCAGGCTGACTGCAAGGAAAATCCTGCAGGCTCTGGGATTCATGGCATCTTGCATCTTGCTAATCCCATGTGCAAAGCTGCATATGAGAAAACTACAATGGTACCTAAAAACATATGGTCTCAACACAGCCACAGTTTGGAAACAATAATACCACTACTTCCATGTCTGCAAAAGGAATTTCTGTGGTGGGCTCAAGCATGTCAAGCAAACACAGGTCTTCCATTCAGCAAGCCTCAAGCAAATCAAGTCATCACAACAGATGCCTCGGACTACGCCTGGGGGGGCGTACATGACAGACCAGTGCATTCAGGGCAAATGGTCCCAAAAAGAAAAGCACCTTCACATCAATCAAAATGAAATGTTAGCAGTAATAAATGCTATTATAGCTTTCAAGGACTTTATACAACCAGGTCAACTATTGATAAGAACGGACAACACCACAGTTATGTGGTACATAAACAAGCAGGGAGGAACACATTCCTATCCCCTATGCAGATTGGCCATATCACTTTGGAACATGGCCATGGACTTACAAATGGAACTACAAGCACAGTACTTGCCAGGCAAGGAAAACACGCTGGCAGACAACCTAAGCAGGAATATGACAGATCCACACGAATGGATGTTGCATCCAAAAGTTTTTACAGAAATAATCCAAGGATGGGGAAGGCCAGACATAGATCTCTTTGCCTCCCACAAAAATCATCAATTGACAAAATTTTGCTCGAGGACCTTCCACCCAAAGACCTGGAGAGTGGACGCTCTCTCTTTCAGCTGGACATCAATGACCGTTTATGCCTTCCCTCCTCTTCCTCTGCTGCTCAAAGTCCTATTGAAGACCAGAGCAGACAGACCAAAGATGATCCTCATTGCTCCGGACTGGCCAAGGCAACACTGGTACCCACTCCTGAGGAGCCTGACTCATTCCCCTCCATGGACCCTGCGTCTAATGCCTCTTCTTCTGACTCAGCACAGCTTCAAAACTCTTCACAGTCAGCTAAAAACACTCAATTTAGCCACATGGAAGATTCCTTAGCATCACAGCAGGCCCTACTCTCCAAGGAGGTGCAGGATGTCATTTTGGAGGCCAGAAGGCCATCAACTAGAAAAGCTTACTCCGCAAAATGGAAACGTTTTTGTGTCTGGAATGAGAATAAGGGCCAGAACCCTGGAACACTGAATTTACCTCAAATACTACAATATTTGGCTGAACTACTAAGCAGTGGACTTTTGTTCTCCTCCATCAAAATCCATGCCTCAGCCATTTCTGCAGAATACAACACTGATCCTCCTTTATTCTCTCACCCTCTTGTAAGACAGTTCCTCAGAGGGGAAAAGAATTTAAGACCTCCAAGGAAACAACCAATACCTGCCTGGGATCTAAATTTCATTCTGGAAAAACTGACTTTGCCTCCTTTTGAGCCAGCTGCTTCATCAGATTTGCAATATTTGTCCTGGAAAACAGCTTTCCTTCTGGCTATCACTTCAGCTCATAGAGTTTCAGAACTACAGGCCCTCGTGGCTGTCCAGCCTTTTATCATCTTCCATCAGGACAGAGTTTCATTACGAACCAACCCTTTCTTTATGCCTAAAGTGGTATCCAGGGTAGCTTTAAATCAGGCCATACATTTACCTACTTTTTATCCCAATCCTCAAAACAAAGGGGAGAGATTACTACATTCCTTGGACATCCACAGGCAACTGCGTTATTATTTGGACAGAACAAAGCCTTTCAGAAAATCAAAACAGCTCTTTGTGGCCTATGCGGTAGGAGCCCCAGGAAAGCCAATTTCCAAGCAGACAATCTCAAAATGGATAGCCCACTGCATACGCTTTTGCTATTCCTTTCATGGCAAAACTGTTCCTACAGGCATTAGAACTCACTCCACCAGGGCCACAGCCACCTCTGCAGCCTTCCTCAGAGGAGTTCCTACCAAGCATATCTTGGAAGCAGCCACTTGGAGTTCTGTGCATACCTTCTCCAAACACTACAACCTACCATTATACTCCAAATCCAGAGCAGGCTTTGCCACTGCAGTCTTGCAGGGCATTTTGGCTCTTCCTAGTTCCACCTAGTGCCTACCCACCCCTTTCTTAGCTTTGGGATTCTACCCATCTGTTATGACTGCAGCTGTATGCACGATGAACATAGTACAGTTTTGTACCTACCATAAATATAGATGTTCGAGTGCTAATACAGCTGCAGTCCAGGTTTCCCTCCCTCCTTCCCCTCTAGGGGTATTCTTTTATGGTGTATTTGCTTGCAACTACTGTTTTTTTGATTATATTGCTTTGCATTACTTCATAATTTTATGTATTGCCTTCCTTCTGGGGGCACCTGACATCTGGGGCAAGAAAAACTGAAGAACATGGCGTCGGCTGGTTCTTTTATACCCCTGTCGCACTGACGTCAGGGAAGAAGCGACGACAACCGACGCCGGACCTAGACTTTGGAATTCGGCCGACCGAGGACCCGCCTGACGGCAGGAGAACCCATCTGTTATGACTGCAGTTGTATTAGCACTCGAACATCTACATTTATGGTAGGTACAAAACTGTTCTTTTCTGTAGGATATAATTAATCACTAGCTCATTAACAAAACCTTTAGGCTGTTCTTGTTTACCCCAAGCTCCATAGATGTGTTTTTAATGTCATATACTCAAAAGAGAAAGGAAAGTAGTCATCTCAGGGGACAACACAAATGTCTTTTATGTGTTGTTTTTGTGTGTGGAGTGGGAGCATGGGTGTACTTGCAGAACCAACCACATTTTTGTGCCTGCTGCTGTCAAGTATAAGTAATTAAAAAATAGTGTAGAAACTCTGGATTTCAAAACAGATGATACAGCCATGCATACACAAAATCAAACATTGTTAAGCCATAGGAAGTGAATTTGGAAGATGTTGCACTGGTAAAGCAGTGTTCCTTCTGATACCCCAACTCCACTGTCCTTGAAAGATGTACAGCTGTGGATGCAAGTGCATAGTTATTCCACTGAGGCATGACATGCCATCTACGAAGAACAGTGCAGCTAATGGAATGGTTGAAAAAGAGCCATTAAAGTCAGTATAGTAGTTGATGTGTCTGCCCGTGATAATCTAGTCCTAGGGACTTCCAGTATTCTGAATAGCAGTGTGATTCAGTATGATGCATGTACTTCAGTATGATGCAGATGTGTGAACTGATTAAACGCAAGCATTTGCCACTGCCAAATGTTAGCTTCCGGAGCACTGGTAGTGTTGCATTATGAGATAGCAGTGGGGAGCGTAGGAGATTACTTGAGAAACATTGTGTCATGAATAGTGGATTTGGGGTAGTGGAAAATTAGCAGAAATATTATTCTCACCTATATTTGGCTATTAATTTTCATTTATGGGTATTTTGCTTTGTTGTACTTATTTGCAAATATGATTTGGTTCAATGTTTAATGGGGAAGATACATAGAGCAAGAGGGTCTTGATGGTATAATAAGCAGTATTCAGTAATACAAGTAGTGTGAAGTATATATAGCCAAACAGAAACAAGATAACTATTTCAGTTTATTTTACGTTTGAAAATATCATTTGCTGTACTGCTTATTATACAAGCAACATACAGTAACATGGTCCTGGTTGTTTGATAAGCACTGTTCTATGATAGCTTATATTAAGAAATTATAGTAAAATACAAGTAATCAGCACATTTCACTTAACTTTACTTGTTTGCAAGTATCATTTGTTTCAATGTTTAGTGTGGAAGGGCATATAGGTGCAAAGACGATGATGAAGAAATAAAATGGACATCATTTTGCTCTTTATTGTTTGACAGACATTGATGTTCATCATTAGATCACTGTTGCAGTAGCTAACATTATATGGGATGTATCCTGCCATGGATCAGATGTCTGGCTAGTATCCAGAGCTTTAGGATGCCTTCCATCTGCCTGTATATCTAAGGAGGCATGAGAGAATAGAATGATAAAGTGGAATGTAAATAGGAGTTTTTTACAGGCATCAGGGTATAGATTAGTTTTAACAAGTGCATTTACTGTAGAAAGCAATTCTCTTACATTCAGTGCCTGTTTTGTTTGGGGAGGGGCACAACATTGCAGCTTTTCTCATTGTTTTAGGGTAAACTAGAAGATAAACAAGCAGAAAGCAAAATCTGTCCAGGACTGTTTGAACCATGTAAGGCTGCATGATGCCAGAACCAGAAAATGCTGCCATAGTGTCAGCCAAGTCATTTACAGACCTCCATTTAAAAAATGTAGAGAGAAACACCCATGAGAGAACAGACCTTGGTATGCCAACAACATATATCCACTGTATCCCAAGACCTCCCTAGGCTTGAAGATATCTGGTCCATTGAGGTGTCTTTGCAACCCCTGACATTGATGTCTAATAGGTGCAAGGCCTGTGGAAATGCTGTTCAGGAGGCTAGCCTCACTCACAGGAAAGCAAATTCTCCATAACTGAAACCCTTCATTTATTAATTTTATTCATTTGGCATTTGTTAACCAGGTTAGTCTGGCTGGGCAAATGCCCTTTTTCAGCAGAGACCCGAAGAGAAAAGCTCCATTAAGTATTAAGCATATTAACATATGAGGGCTATAGATTTGTCATATACATAGTTAAAACAGAAAGCATAATACAACATTTTATCACAGTGCATTGAAGAGAAGCTATATCACACAAAATTTTGTTAAAGTCAAAACACTGTTAAAACAAGAGACATCTGTACTTAAGGAGTGAACTAAGGCAGTAGATGCAGTGTATTAAATGGAGGCCTGTTAGTGATATAGAAATAGTCTGAGACGTAGAATATAATACACATAGCTTGGACATATGATGAGGAGAAACAAAGGACAGAGGAGAATTGAGGCAGAGGGGGTAACGTTCAGGTAGGATCTTTATAGGAGCAGATCCAGGAGTTTAGCAGATATTCTTTTAAAGCTAGTTTGAAACTGATTGTGTTATTAAGTGATCGGATATGGAGCGGAAGTTTGTTCCAAGCAGAGGTGACTGAGTGGCTATAAAGTATTTTGCCAGTGGATTTATTAGGTTTGGAAATTTGAAGGAGGTGTTTGTCAGAGCTATGTAGTTCACAGCTAGGGACATATGGGGAGATGAGAGTTGCAAGAGAAAGACAGTCATGAGGTTGAAGGATAATGTGAGTTAGGTGAGGTTGAGACAGGAGGAGTTGTTGATGATATTCTAGGATGTGGAGTTTTTTTAAGGAAAGACAGTGGTGAAAACAATATGGGAGATTACTGGCAAATCTAGCTGTTTTATTGTAAGTATGTTCAAGTTTGGTTGACATATTTTTTGGAGGTTAGTTAAGATTGGGGCAGCATATAATAGAGTAGGGAGTAGCTAGGCTTGAGCTAAGGACAATTTAGATTCTCGAGTTAAGAATTTTTTGTTTCTGTAAAGTAGTCCAAGTTTTTGGTGTGTCTTTTTAATGCAGTTATTGATGTGGATGTCAAATTTAAGTTCGTCGTCTATGTAAACCCCAAGTAGTTTAGTGTGAGATTCAGCTTTGATAGTAGTGTTATTTAGAGATTAAACAAAGGTGGATTTAAGGTGTTGGAGAGACTTGGGGAGGAAGAGTAGTAGTTTAGTATTAGGGTTAAGGAGAAGTTGGTTGGTTGTGAGCCATTTTTCAACCGAGTGTAGAGATTCTTGGGTGAGGGTGAGTAGATGAGGTAGATTATCAGAAGTAGAGATGATGATGGAGTCGTCAGCATATTGTATTATTGTGGCGTGTAGGCAGGATTGATAGAGATTATTAGTAAAGATATTGAATAACAGGGGTCCCAGGATGTAGGCTTGGGTGATCCCAGTTTGAATGGAGAGGAATGCGGAAGTAGCAGACAGCCATTTGACAGATTGTAGTCTGTCAGATAGGTATCTAGAGAATCAGCTGAGAGTAGAGTTGAAAAGATTGAGTTAAGCTAGTTTGGAGAGAAGGAGGTTGTGGGATACAGTGTCAAAGGCTTTAGAGAGGTCTAGGAACAGGCATGAGACTTTTTTGTTATTGTCAAGAGATGTAGAGATAGAATGAGTAAAATATATTACTGCTGTAATTGTGCTGTGATGAGGACGGAAACCATGTTGAGTGGGGGTGAGGAGGTTTTCCCTGAATGAGGTGTGTAATGAGCTGTTTATGTATGCACTTTTCAAGAATTTTCAAAATGGGAGTTAGAATAGCAATAGGCCTGAAATTAGAGGGGTCAGTAGAGTTTCCTCCTTTGCATAGGGGTATAACATAGAATTTTTTCCAGATGTCAAGGACAAGATTTTCCTGAAATGACCAGTTGATAAGTATGGAGACTGGACAGGGCAATGGAGGCTGAGTAGTGGCAAGTTATTGGCAGAAGGGGAGCAGGGTTTAAGTTTATTGAGGACTGATATGATATAGGAAGTGGGGATTGGCTTAATGGAGAAAGGAGTTATGTGGGAGGGTGGGGGGAGTTGTCAGGGTAGGTATTTTTGTTTGCTTTTAAGTTTTGTATGGAGTCAATGAAGAAGGAGTTCAGAAGAGTCGCAGTTTTGATAGGAGAGCTGGTAGGGGAGGGATTAGGAAGAGATGGGTTCCCTGGGTGTAAGAGCTTGTTGGTAGTACTCCAGACTTTTTGGTGGTTAGAGTGGGAGTTTTTCTGTGGGTTAAGATAAAATGTTTTTTTTTTTTTTTTTGTGTCTGTTGATTTGTTTTTTGTTAAACTTAGAAGTTCCCTATAGAGCTGGAGATTGTAAGGGATTTTAAGTTTATGCCAGGTTTTTCCAAGCATTCTCTCTCCTCTGCATGAGGGAGAGAGTATCTTTACTTATCCAAGGGGCAAAGTTGGTTTTAACCCTTATTTTCCTGATAGGGGCCAAGAAGTTAAGAGTGTTAAGGAAGATGCTGTTAAATTTTCATCATCTGGTTGGTCTAGACATCTTGCTGCAGGCATCCAGTTCCATTGCCCATATTGTGATAACTGCTAGCAAGGGAGGAATACCCTCGGTTTTGGTATATGAAGATATCTGTCTTTCAAAAATCAAAGTCCTAGGAATCCACTGTGACCAGAGTGTTCTAAAGTGGCACTACTCAAAAAGCACTGCTTCTTCCTGTTTTGCCATAATTTATTTCGTCATAATAGTCCTAGTTTAAACTGAGTTAATTTAGTTGCATTCTTTTTCGTGTGATGTGTACTGCATGACATTGAATATTGTGCTTTTGACAATATATTTAAGGAACAACCAGTTATTGTGTGCTGATAATTTTGAATTTACCCATGGTTAGTCTGGTTTGATCATGAGGGCAAAGTATATGCTCCTCGGAGGCTTTTGAGGATCTATGTTTGACTTATGCTTTCCTAAACTGGGCCGATAAGTTCCCTTTGGGGAAAAACCTTCCATTTCTTATCTTTACTGATGTTTTATTACTTTCCTCTTCAGGAAAGTTATTTTAAAGCTGTCAGTGTGATTTAACTGATTTTCATAAGACTGTAATGTACTTTTAAATGGAGCACTTGTTTCTGTCAGTTAAATGTAGTGTTATCTAACTGATAAACTATTTTCTGTGGAGAAAATGTGTTTATTGTGGGGCTGCCGTGGTGTATGAAAATGTTTTTTTTTTTTTTTTTGTTTTTCTTCTATCAAACAAGGTAACTTCTGTAGACTGGTAGTTTTACTGACATTTCTGCTTGTTTTCCCCAGGATAGAGGCAGCATTTTTGGGCTGTCTGTGGAACAGATTGTCACTCCCACAATCAGTCCTTCTTCCAGCCACAAAATAGAAAAAGTTAAGCAAGTAGCCTTTGCCATCACAGCAGTGGGCAAGGGAGAATCATTCTTGTTCCTGGAGAAAGGGAGCAGGGAAAGTGCCTTGTTGTGTTTGAATGCTGTGCTCATCCCCGGGGAAGCAATGGCTGCTATTAGTATCATGGTTGACCTACTTTTTCCCATCAAAAAAACAGAAAACCAAGCATGCATCTACCCCTCCTCAAATTTCTTGGGATAGGAGTAATTTAATGGGACTGAGGGTTTCATTCATGCTGCTGATCCTTGTAGAGTAGTTTTCGGTAAAACAAAGAGTGATGCCTGCTTTCTTGAAGAGATTCAAGACTGTGAATCTGAACAGAAAGATGCAGGGATGGATTCAGGGTTTTGCCCTCAAATTTCTGATTCAGACTCAAAGGAGAGCTCTCTTTCTAATACTCCCTGTGGGATTTTTTCTTTCTCCGAGACTGTTACTAGAATGTCTCAGTGTTTTCAGTGGAAAAACACTGAGGTGTCTCAGTCCATTAAAACATTCTGAGTTGTTACAGAAGGATTCACAACCTACATCCATTCTTCCTGTCCTGTCTGCTTTAGAAGACGTGTCTTACTGCCTGCAGTTATCCTTATAGTGAGCCAGCTATCCCTAAAAGCAGATTGGGTGGGTAAGTTCCTCAGGCTTTTAAAATTGTATACACTATTCCCAAACCTAACCAAGCAGCTCTATCTTTAGTTGACTTCTATCCTCCTAAGCACTTAGTTAATTCCAGTCCTACTTTTTCTAATAAAGATTTGAAAATTATTGATGGGCATGACAAAAAAAAGTATACTTCTGCAACTTTGAATTTCAGAATTTTAAATTGTCAGACTCATATGTTACAGTTTATTCTGACATAATACGAAAGTATGAGGAATATTTTATCTAAAGTTTCTTGTGAAGAAAACTCTGCTATAAATAACATAAGTCTCTTCTGTTGCACAGGTCACTATTCATTGTTTGCATTGTGTGTATGACTTTGCTGATACTTCTTCAAAGGCTATGGCCTCTGGTAAGGTGTTAAGGAGGTTTACTTGGCTACATTCTCAGAAACTTCCAGATGATGTTAAAAATGAGATTTCAAATTCTCCCTTGAATAGAGGTTTAGTGTTTGGCCCCTCTGCTGCAGAGGTGATCAAAAAGTGTGGTGAAAGGGGCAAGCTTGATCCAGGGAATCTAAGATTTTTCAGCCCTTCTTTTCCAAATTTCCCAAGGAATTTTCTTTCCCCTCATCCAGTTTTGGCAAAAACTAACTAAATAAATAAATAAAATAAACAGAATAAACAGTCTCAACAGCATTCAGATAGACATTTAAGAAGAAGTGGCAAGTTTCCAAAAAGAAATCTCAAACTTCCCAAAACCAAGAACACTCCAACAAGTCTGAATGACTCTTCAAGAGACCTTGTGACCCTGTCCCACCCTTGCCTTCTTCTTCTTCCAGAAAGTCTGAATCGTCATTTTTCTATTTGACAAAAGATTGTTTCAGACAAATGGGTTCTGTAAATTATTCATCAGGGTTACAGATGGCAGTAGGAGGAAATTCCTCCTCTCCAGCAGGCGTCATTCTTCCTTTTGCAGATCAGAATGTTGTTTACGCCTATTGTTCATCACATGCCATCCCAAGGAGTGATAGAACCAGCTCCTCCCTTCCAGGAGAGCAGGGTTTTATTCAATCATGTTCCTAGTCCCAAAGAAAGAAAACACTTGGAGACCAGTTCTGGATCTTTCTTTCCTAAACCTGTTTCTGATGGTGTCCAAATTTTAAATGATTTCACTTCACAACCTGTTGCCTCTTCTTCCTTGTTCAAGTTTGTTGGTAACACATGGCTTAAGTCATGCTTATTGTCACATTCCTATTCATCCAGACTTCAGGCATTTCTTAAGGTTTTGTGTGTCTAGATCACATTATCAATTCAGTGCCTGACCCTTTGGACTATCCACTGCACCAAGAGTGTTCACAAAGTGTGTAGTTCCAGTTATAGCTCTTTGCAGGCTACAGTGTATCCACATTTTTCTGTATTTAGACTTGCTTATCTTTGCAGAGTTTTTTCTTCACAATGTCAAGAATCCAAAAGAACATTCCAAAGTCTTTCTTGTTTCCATCACACAGGATTGTGCTCTTAGGATGGCAACTAGACACTTCAGTTCAATGAGCTTTACTTTCACAGGAAAAAAAATGGATGCTTATTTAGATCTACTTCTAAGTTTTTCCACTCAGACGTCAGGAATACCTACATATTTTGTGTCTCATGGCATCTATCTCATGATACCCCTGGCAAGACTCCACATGAGAAAGATACAATGGCATCTGAAATCTTTTTCGTCCCAGCATCAACACCCATTATCTTTTCAGATCTCAGTACTGGGGTTTGTCAGAAGAGAAATCACTTGGTGGAGACAACAGATATCCTTAAATCAAGCAGTACCCTTCTCCCTCCCTCCTTCAAAACAGTCACCGCAGATGCTTCAGACTTACTTTGGAGAGCAGTTTCAGGTGTGATAAAAGTGCAGGGGGTGTGGAACACCAAGGACAGACACAAGCACATAAATATCAAGGAGATGCTTCCCTGATCAAGGCACTCACTTCTCTGAACCATCTTTGATACACCCCAACATCAGTCATCTTCAATTGACTGCCTGGATCTTAATTCCTTCTAGACAAGTGTTTTCTGAGGATGTGCAGCCAGTACTAAAGGAGGCAAGAAAGCCTGCTGCTAGAAAATCACGTATTAGTAAATGGAAAAGGTTTTCTAGTTGGTGCCAGCAACATAACCAGCACCCATTTAGGGCTAGTTGTTCTCTGGTTTTACAACATTTGTGTGAGTTACTATTTTATGGCCTTACTTATTCCTCTGTCAAGGTTCATTTATTGGACATTTCAGCATGTCTGCCCATGAATCCTCCTCTTTCAAGGCAGCCACATGTCAAAATGTTCTTGAAAGAAGTTTTGCATAAAAGATATCCAAGTAAACCGGTGGCCTGGGGATCTTAATTTTGTGTTGGAGAAACTAATACTTGCTTCATTTGAATAAGCTAATCTGGCTGACTTGAAGTTCTTAACATGGAAACAGTTTTATTGATTACTTTGACCTCTGCAAGAAAGATATCTGAGTTGTATGCTCTTAGTGTGAGTCAAACCTACCTCATTTTCCACAAGAACAGGATTTCTTTGAGAACTAATCCTTCTCTTGTGCCTAAAGTGGTATCCAAGTTCACCTAAGTCAAGCTATCCATCTCCACGTTTTCTTTCCTGAACCTAAAAATGAGGGAGAAAGGATACTTCATATCTTGGATGTCGACAGACAATGCTAAACTAAATCTTTCAGATCATCGGACAGTTGTTAATTTCTTGCAAAGGCGACAACCAGTGTCTATTTCCAAATAGTTGTCTAAGGCTATTACCTTTTGTTATACACACCATGACAAATCTATTCCAGGCAGGGTCAAGGCCTACTTTACAGGAACCTTGGCTTGATCTATGCTTTTTTGGAAAGGATTGGATTCCAGAAGTATTCTAGAAGCTGCTGTTTGGTCCTCTGCAAGTACTTTTATAAAGCAATATAAACTGAATTCCTTCTCTAGGTCTAGATCATGCTTTGGTAGGACTATATTTTCCAAGGGCTTCTGGACCCTTCTTCTACATACCAAATATAGTTAGCTATGGTTATCTACCCATAAAGCTAAGGCTAGTGCAGCTGTGGTCAATATGAAGAATGTAGTACAATTGTGTAAGTTGAAATTTCCATAACAATAGACGTTCAAATGATCACTGCTGCAGTAGCTGCTCCTTCCCTCCATCTTCCTTGTTTTTAGTGTTTTTTTTATGCCAGGGTATGGGCATTTATTTTTTTTTGTTATTCCTAGCCTTGTCCTTTCAGGGCTCAGCCTCTCTGTGTCTGTTGGCAGGAAAGCTCTGAAGGGCTTCATGCCCAAATATGCCTTTTAGAAAGCTCAGCTCGAGCTGCTTGACAGTTTGAGTGTGTGGAAAGTACCCTGAAGCTTTGGAAGCTGTCCGACTGTCATATCCTTGGCAAGATATAACCCATATGGCTGCAGCAGTGATCATTGAAACATCTACTGTAATGGTAAGTTCGACTTACACAGTTGTACTTGCTGTTTTTTATTTTTTGCCACTCTTAAGGCAAAAAAAAAAAATGGACTAATTGCAGCATAATGGAGGGGGTCAGAGCTCCAAAAATAGCGACAGTTTGTATGATGTTCTATCCAGTCGGCCCCAATACCAGAATAGGCTGCTGGCGTCGTCGAGGAGGACTGGACGCACGCCAGCCAGTCAGGGTACTAATGCTATGACCGCAGCCATATCCTCATCTTTTGCCGTGAGATCCGCATGCGCAAGCAGTTTTTTGCAGGTGTGCAGGTTGGCTCTGAATATTTCAAAACCGGAGTTTCAGACGGAATCAGAAGTGCTAAGTACCGTGGGAAACATTTGGTTTTTTTTGCCTCAGTATTTTAACGGATGTCAGAAAAGTGAATAACTGTTCTGTACCTAAGAAACATATGCTTAAAATGGCAGAAGATTTGATTACTATGATTGTGAGACTGCTTTGGATTTATCTCTCCTCAACACTTATCTGGATAGCTTACTTCAGGCTACAAGGACTTCAAATCTATCCTTATTTAGACGACTGCCTGATTCTGGGACCTTCTACAGCATCTGGAATATCTTATAGCAGTGCTAAGATGCCTAGGTAAAGTCCAGTACCCTCTCAAGACATGTGCTTGCTCTGGGTGTGAGACTGAAAGCAGCCCAGATGGGCCTTTTAACCCCGGACAAACAGTCCTTCAAGCATTAGGGTTCATGGCATCTTGTATTCTGCGGCAGATGCCTACATTGCTTGGGGGGAGCATCTAAATGTATGTAGTGGATACAAGACAAGGCTGGCTTTCAGTTACTTCTTCCAGGGCAGGTGTTGACAAACCATCTCTGTATGCCCTTCCACCTCTGCCTCTTCTTCCAAAGGTACTGTTAAAGGTCAGACAGACAGGGCAAGGATGATTTTGATAGCTCCAGATTGGCCTCGACATCTGTTATCCCTGCCTCTGCTACTTTGTCAAGCTTCACTCTCTCTCTCTTCCTCCCTGGCAACTGCTGTGTGTGTTGACACACACAGCAGGTCAACTTCCTCAACATTTTTAAATGTGATTATGGAAGCTAGAGAACCTAGTACACAAGGAAAGTGGAGCAAGAATTTGAGATGATTTCTGAGCCTAATTTGGATGGCTCTTCAATTATGGCTCTTCTTACTCTGGACAAGGGTCTGTCCTTCTTCCATCAAGATTCATGCTGCAGCAATCTCAGCTCACTATGACTGTGACCACCGTTGTTTTTGCATCCCTTTGTTCAAGCAGTTTCTTAGGAGGGGCTAAGAATATAAGACCCCAATTTTGGAAAACTTACTACTTACTTTACAACCTTTTGATGCTGCTGCTGACTATTATTTGTCATGGGAAGACTGCTTTTTGTTGGCTATTACTCTGCAAGAAGGGTGTCTCTGTTTGCAGGCAGGCCCTTATGGCAGTCGGCCCTTTTGATTTTCCATAAGGGGATAGTATATAACGTACTAATCCTTCCTTTATGCCTAAGGTGGTTTCTAGTGTGGCTTTAAACCAAACTATTCATTTGCCTACCTTTTATGCGAACCCCCAAAATAAGGGAAAAGATTTTGCATACTTTAGATGTACACAGGCAATATTTACCTGCTATATTTTTTGTATATATGTTCATGTTTTTGGTGCAGGTTTTTTGGGCCTTGTCTTTTAGGGTCTTCTGACATCTGGGGCAAGAACATCTACATTTATGGTAGGTACAAAACTGTACTTTTTTGAATGCTAATGAGAAATCATTGTATAATTATTTCATATAATCAGATTAACTTAGCACAAATGTCTGTTTTCAAAGGTGGCCCAAAAGCTTTTTTCATCATATAGAAGGCAAGTAGACTGTGTGGAAATCCAACCTAGTGATTACAGGATGAAGTTCATTAGCAGCTCAGAACCTTAGTCCTCACCTTGTGTTGTTATTTTTAAGTGTATATTAAATTTCTAATCACAACATACATTAAATAACTGCACTCTTCATAATATTCTTTACCTGTTTAAGTCAGGTCAGCTTATTTGTTGAACTTTTGGAATAAGTATAGAAATTACATTTCGTCTTATCACTCTAAGTAAAATGTAATCATGTGCCTTGCGTCACTATATGCTGTTCTTCCCAGCTCACATGTGAACACAGTTTATCACTCACTACTAAATTATGGAATTACAGAACTTCTGTTAAGACCATATATGTATTTTCCAACACAATACCAAAGATTTCATTGAAGGTTATTCTTGTAGTGTTGGCCTGACAGTAGAAAACAAAGGTAGTGTTCATTTCCCCACTTATTCACATATTGATTTCTTACTGTTTTGTTAACTGAAATGAGTTTGTATATAGTTAGGTAATCTGAAGTATTAAGCAAAAATAATCTTGTATTTTGTGTCTTGAGTTTTTTTGTGTCACCTTTGAGTTGACCCCAAAAGGGCTAACTGTGTCACCTTAAATAAACATTACTTGTCTGGTTTAGAAGCAGTCTTCCTTGTTCTTCTGGTAGATTACTTCATCAGTATGTTTTTGGCTGCTCTGATTGATATCAGAGACCCACCTTGACTTTTTGCTTGGGGCTTGACCAGGACATATCCATTTTTGTTAATAACTTCCTGAAAATGGCTTTCTGCAAGAGGGTAATGTCAAAATGTCTAACTGAAGTGCTTGCAGATGTGATGAAAAAGCAAGTTGTCAGGTAATGGCATGGTGAGTCAGGAAAAGTCCAATTGAAATTAAATGAGCTTTTCTGAGTACTTTCAGGCTTGTGTCAGGCACGTGTAGAATTCTGGAATAGATATGTTGTTACTATTATTTAAGCAATACAATCCACTTATCTCTGCAGCTGCTAGTTTCACTGAAAATGTTTGCCATGAACCATACATGCATGCATGCTTTTAAGTAAATGCAAGATTTACTTTGGTCTAAGGGAAACAGCAATATAAATGTATCATAAATTAGTACTTTTATTATAGATTCTGCATGTTTCTCTAGTGGACCATGGGGGAAGGGCTTCAATCATCTGGTAATGCTGTGGCTAATCATAAGGTAAACTGATTTGTTTCTTGAATGTTGGGAGGTCAAAAATATTTTACTGAGAACTTGTTAAATCAGAGAGTTTTTTTTTTACTTTATTAAATATAAAACATTGCATATATATATATATATATATACATATATATATATATATATATATATATATATATATATATATATATACTTGTTGAAACGGTTTAACTGCTTTTAGAGAATAACATATTTGTGCTCACTTATGAAATCATGCTCATATTAAAAGGACAATTAAGGGACCAACCCCCTTCCCATCTCTAGATATGCCTTTTTGTATTCCTGTTAAGAATAGCATATGTTTAATTATAAAAATATTTGTTCACAAATGATGAAGCTGTATTATCATTATGCGAATGATTTATTTATTGTGTGATCAGCGAATATTTCTGTTCTAACTTATTTTATAACTTGTATGAACTCCATTAATATACATGTACATTTAAAGCAAAATGGAATGTTACAGATATTTCCTTTTTGGATTTAATGTATTACAAAGAATTCTAGCTAAAACTAGACTTTATGGAAATCCCAGTAAAAAGCATGCTTGTTAGTTGCTGCTCTTCTCTGTATATATATGCTGCTGAGGTGTAAGACTGTGAGGGCAAATTATTTATTGTAAGCTTTCATCTTTGGGGCATTCGCATAAATTTGTCTCAGAAGAATTTAGCTTTTTAGGAACATGGTTTATCTAGATTTCTAATGCATATGAAATACTGTAGATTTAAATAAGGAGTGGTAAACAGCAAATTTGTTTTCTATAGCAATGATGTCCAATTAATATGCTATTAAGACAGATTCCTAAATGATAACTGGCATATTTTGTTTTCTGAGAAACGTATGTTTGACATGATAGGCTGTATGTTACCAAACTTAAAATTTTAAGATGTTCAGAAACCGTCTATATTGCTCATTGAATGCTGGTGCAATCCTATGTGGAAGTTGAACAAAACAGAATTTTGAAAGGACCTATTATACACCCATTAATATAAGTTTGAAACCTTCCCAACATATAGTAGCAAGAATATTATTTATCTTGCAGTTTGATTGTTTTGTAATTTTTGTATTGGTGTGGCTACCAGACGTTTAAGTAAAACAATCTATGAGCACTGTAGAGATGCTAAGCTGGCATTAGAACTATTTCTCTTGTAGTACATATGTATCAGAGAACCACCATGACTTTTTGTTTGGGGCATATCCATTTTCATGGATAACTTCTGGCTTTTTGCAAGAGGCATCTTCTAAGGGTGACTGTTCGATTTTAAAACATCTTTTTGTTCTTCCATCTGTGTACATTAATATTAAAGGATATAACTGTTGATAATGAAATACTTAGGGTTGATTTTAGGAGGCAGATTTGGATAAATGCTTATTATACCATGACCCCCCCCCCCCAAAACGTGCACGCTGATTGGCCAGTGTGCACATTGTAAATCGAGTTATACTAATGGAAAAAGGTCGGGTCGCCCGGACTTTTTTCCATTAGTATAACTCTACTTTTAAAACACTGTCTCGCTATGTTAAATGGGTTTAAAATAGCGAGATAGCTTTAAAATAAATAAGCAATGGAGATCTCCGTTGCTTATTTTAAAGCTGTCTCGCTATGCTAAACCCATTTAACATAGCGAGACAGGTTTTAAAAAAAAAAGCAACGGAGAAAGCAAGATCTCCGTTGCTTTTTTTTACTGTTTTCGCTATGTTAAATGGGTTTAACATAGCGAGACAGTTTTAAAATAAGCATCGGACATCTCCGTTGCTTATTTTAAAACTGTCTCTCTATGTTAAACCCATTTAACATAGCGAAAACAGTAAAAAAAAAAGCAACGGAGATCTTGCTTTCTCCATTGCTTTTGCCCACAGCTCTGATGTACTGCACAGGCATGCAGTACATCAGAACTGCCGCGGATGCCAGACATCTGCGGAAGGGCAGTAAACAGGCATTATACTATGCCATTATTTAAGAAAAGTAATAGTTTCTTTTCTTAAATAATGTCATGGTAAAATAGCAATAACCATTTCTGTGGTAATGCTGGATTTACCCACGGTTGGCGTGGTTTGGTCCCTTCGCCCTCGGGACCAAACCACGCCAACTGTGGGTAAATCCAGCATTACCCACACCCAGGCGTGGGTTATTGCTATATTGGCTGATGGCCTTCCAGTTCATTGCCCTTTCTTTTATTTAAATTCACGATTGCTAAATTGTTAATGTTTTTTAATTGGTGAATTATTTGGCCGGTAATTATTTTACTGTGCAAATGTGAAGGATATGTTTTTGAAAAGCTGATAAAAAGCTTGTACTCAATGCCTTTTTAAATAAAAGTTGATTTGAGACTTATCTTCTTTACTGTTTTGGCAAATTACAAAGTCACCTGATCCCTGTGCAACACTGGCACTGAAATTAATTTAGTCAAGAAGCAGATTGGCTTTTAAGAAGCTAGGCTTATGAATTGTATGTAAACACTTGTAAAACAAAGTCAGTTCCTGTCTGTGTACTTCAAGATGTAGTAGAATGTTGTACTTTATCTTGGAGACTGTTATTGTGCACTAAGTTTTGTTCATATTTTCACATAAAATCATGCACTGACATCATCATCTGATCTTACCTTTGCACCCCACCATGAAGCTGTGAAGGGTGTAACATTTTTTATTGGGTAAAAGCTTTCAGGTCTCAGCTCCTGCCCTGTGGTAATGTAATTGTTATTAATTTTTAATTTATGCTGGCGCTTCAATAAATAACTGGAAAATGACAAGAAGAAACCAGGAACCAAAACAAATAGTGAAAAACATCAGGCACCTTCTACTACGAGCCACACTTTATTCGTCGCAATAAACAGTTAAACGCTTTCAACCCAAATGGGACTTATTCAGAACTGCCATTAATTAAACTAATTTAATTTAAATACAATTTCACAACATCACATGACCTCAATAAAAGACACCCGATTTTAATAAAACAGAGGATAAAAACACCTAAAATACTAATAAATGCACACTTCTTAACTAAAATATATTGTGTTTAGTGAGCAGTGTTTGGTAGTAACAATTGAGGTATGTAACTTGTACTCTGTTATACCCCATTCTGAAGGTCTGAGTTGGTTAGAAGAAATTTTATTTGAAACTTAAATGTTAACTAAGGATCTAATAATCTGGCTGTCAGTCTCATGGATATGGTTTTATCTAATAATTTTCTATTCTTCGAAGGACAACAATTTAAACAAATTAGCAGAGTGAAAATGGGGGCAGCTTGCGCCTCCCAGTTTTGCTAATCTTGTGATGGCCAATTGGGAATCAAAGTACATTTTTAATACCTCTTTGGAACTTATTATACCCGCTTTTTGGATGATATTTTTATTGTGTGGACTGATACTGAAGACGGACTGGTGGAATATTTTGAATATATTAAAGTTTCCACATCCTTTTTAAAGTTTTCTTTTATGTACAACGTTGATGCTATAATGTTTTTTGATGTGTTTTTGTACATAAACTATGAAAGGAAGTGTTTTGTTTGTAACATCCATAGAAAGTCCACTTTCTCCAACAGCTATCTGCACTATCAAAGTTATCAACCGAAATTTCAGAAAAAAAATCTGTAGTGAAAGGGCAGCATGTGAGGTTGAGCCGAATGGTATCGGATGAAGCTGTATTATTTGTGGAGTGTGACAAGCTGCTAGAGATATTCTTAAAGCAGGATTGCACCTTGGATTTCTTAGTTTAAATTAGGAATGAAGTTGTGGGTAAGAAGCAAAATGGGGTGTATTGCCCTTTATTATGTAAATCACATCAAATGGGAGTTTAGGAGGGTTTTAAAACAACTCCTCTACTTACAACAGAAAGGCAAATGGATGTTGGTAAACTTTTTATCTCAACTTTTTCTGTTGATACATACAATGTAGTGAATTGTATCCTGGAAAATTGGCTTGTTTTTTCTTCGGATGATCAGTTGAGGAGATTATTATGGGACAAGCCTAAAATTGTTTATAGGAAAAACAAATGATCTGAAGTTGTTGTTTTCATTTAATCTTCAACTTGAGGGACTCTGATCCAGCATGAATCCAAATCGGCCGCATACTCCAGCATCAGCTCCAAAGTCCAAGCTCCTCCCCTACTCATAATGCCCCGGTCTCCCTCCTCCCAGATCTTGTTTACTGCTCATTTTGACCAGTAGCATTTATCCATAGATCCAAGCTCTGTTAGTTGTAAGTTTGTTTGTTTTTTTTTGTTTTTTTCTATTTCCTCTCTCTGATCTATCTGTGTACCTTTCTAATTCTACCCTAACCCTTTGCCCTCAGAGTCGGGTTTATATATTAAAAAAAAAAAACATTCCTCCCTTTCTCGCTTTCCTATTGAGTGTGTGTGTGAGTGTTTCTTACCTTCCTGGCCATGACTGATACCCTCAAACCTGGCTTCTGGAAGTGCGCAGAGTGTAGGCATAAGCTCCGTCCATCTGATGCCCACACTGCGGGTTGACAGCTTGGGCGTCCCCCATTTAGACACCTTCTGTTTGATCTGTATGATCTTCAACCCCTGCACTGTGTTTGACAGGAGGAACAAAATTATTCTGAAAGGCCTTCTTCCCCCTCTGGCATAGGCCTCTTCTTCATCTGCCCTGGCTTCTGGGACTCAACCTCCCACCAAGAAGCCAGGGGATGGAGAGAAGGCCCGTTCTAAAGTGTAGGATCGGCTGAGGAAGCAGTCTCCAGACTGCTCTTCCTCGGTCAAGCCACCAGCCAAGTCCTGTTCAGATCTGAGCCGGAGTTTTACTCGGCTCCAGTTGCTTCACTTTTCCCCAGAGCTGGAGACCTCCCGGGCTCGGTCTCCAGTCTCTACTTCTCCCCGGTGGCACTCCATGCTTGGGTCGGTAGCCTCTTCTGTCCAGTCCTGTCAGAGCCTGCCTGAAGCAGAGGTGGACAGGATGATGCTGAAGTTCCTTCAGGCCCAGATTCAGCTGGGAGTCTTGCCTACTCCATCCCTCTCTGGGGCCGGGAACATGCAGTCCATTTTTCTCCCCATCACTTCTTCTCCGATCCAACCCCTGGTTTCAGAGTCCTTGGGTCTGATGAGATTCCCAGGTGTCGAGGGTTTGGTGCCAATGGTCCCTGGTACCTCAACTCTGACCATTGCCCTGAGTGGTTTGGCTCTGACGTTTTCAGAGCTGACCAACTCTGAGCCATAGCCTCAGCGTCAGATCTGAGGGAATGGCATCGACTTGAGGTTTTTGGGGTTGTCCCTTCCTCTCAGAGCTTCAGAGCCAGGAGGCTCAGCTCTGGTTCCCTGCTTGGCGCAGGGGGCAGTGGATGTAGTCTCAGCCATTCCAACTTTGGGGATCCACTCACTCTCGGCATTTAAGGTGGTAGAGAGGGTTCTCTCAGTTCCTTCGAGACCCTTGACACTCTCGACCTTGGAGTCCATCCTGGCTCCCTCTTTTTCTGGGCCAAAGTCTGCCATCCTGCCCCCTCAGGGACAGCCTGCTGCCAGTTTGCCCCAGGAGGTTTCCTAATGGGAACTCCCCAAGGCTTCCAAGTCCTCCCCGGAATCCCCCCCCCCATGAGGAGCCCCATCGGAAGCATATGTGTAAGAGGAAGCATGTAGACTCCCCACTGCAGTCTCTCTCAGATGATGCTGACTTGGAGGAAGGGGAGGGTTCCCCCCCAATCAGCCCCGGACAATGTCTCCTTTGGAGACATCATGGAGATTCTTCGTCAGCGCGGTGGGTAGTCTACCCTCAAGCCCAACCCGGATGAGTCAGTATTTCTGGAGGCGTTTGGCACAGGGCTTTCTACCTCCTGGGTGTCCCCCCCCTGCAAATCCCCTAGTGGATTTTATTTCATTTAGGGCATGGAAGGAACTGGATATGGTTGAGCCTATCCCAAGGTGCCCGGATAAAGTACTTAGCACCCCTCCTGATAAGCCCTACTAGTTGAAAGGGTCACCAGTCGATGCCATGCTGGTTGCGGCGGCCAGCAAAAAGGAGCTCACCCAGGAGAGCTCTTAGTTTCATCCTCCGGACAAAGAGTCTTGGGCGATCATTTTGGGAAGCAGCCCTACACATCAGCCACCTTTGCCTTACATGCACTGAATTATTTGGCACATGTAATCAGACTGCAGAGGGACCTGGTCAAAGAGGTCACTGAGTCTACCCCAGGGTCCATGTTGGCAGAGAAGAGGAAGGTTTTTTCCTCCCACATGGCCACCCTCACTTCCCTCTCAAATACGTCCATGAAGCTTCTCTCACATGCCACAGAGGGTGCCTCTAGGGCTGTGGGAAAAGGCGTGGCCATTAGGCGGCATGCCTGGCTCTGGCTTTGTGCCATTTTGGAGCTCTTTAAGGTGTCTTTCACAAACACCCCCTACGATGGTTTCACCTTGTTTAGAAATGTTAGTCCAGAATGAAAAGGATGGTAAGATTTTGTCTGCCGTCAGGATCCGCTTCTCCACCCCACAATGATCCTTTTCTAGGAATCAGCATGGGGTCAAGAAGATGTGGTTTCAGAAAATGCTCAAGATTCGCCTTCCCCCAGACAGACCCTTCCAGCAACTTTGAGGAGTTGCCCGACTACTCGTCTCTGGAGGCAGTCAGGGGGATGACTGTCTCTGCACAAAATGGCCTGGAAATCAATTACAAACTATTGTTGTGTTCTGCAGATCATATCCAGAAGTTACTTGATTCCCTTTCTCCATCCCCCTGCTCCCCCCAGAAACCTCCCTGATGTGCCACCCAGTCAGCAGGAGGAGGCAGCCGCAGAAGTTTCCATGCTGCTTGCAAAATGAGTCATCCAGCCTGTCCCCCCAACCAGTCCGTATCCGGCATTTATTCCAGGTTCTTTTTAGTGCCAAAGAAAATGGGGAACTTAAGACCCATTCTAGATCTTTCAACCCTGAACCTCTCGGTTGCCATGACAAAATTCCAGTTGGTCACCCATCAATCCATTCTGGCCTTCCTACAGGTAAATGACTGGATGTGCTCGGTGGACCTCCAGGATGCATACTTACCACATCAAGATGAACAGGTGCTCTTGGAGGTTCCTCCGCTTCTGGCTGGAAGCCAATCACTTTCAATTTAGAGCACTCCCGTTTGGGCTCAACACTGCCCCCAGGTGTTCACCAAAGTGATCGCAGTAGTGGCGGCTCACTTATGGCTGCAGGGTTTTCAGGTATTTTCCTACCTGGACGATCGGTTTCTCTCAGCTCCCTCTAGGCATCGGCTGATTCAGGCCAGGGATCATCTCCTTCAGATTGTTCAGTACCTGGGTATTATTATAAACCTCAACAAGTCTCAGCTGGCACCAAGGCAGGTACTGGATTTCATAGGTGCTTGACTCGATACTACTCAGGGCATGGTGTTTCTTTCTCCGGACAGTCTGTTATCGCTCCTCCATCAAGTGTTTAACATTCTTCAAGCCAACCTTCCCCCAGCGGGCTCAATGGGGTCCATCTTGGCCACAATCACTCTCATCCCGCCTAAATGTCTCCATATGAGGGTTCTGCAATGGACCTTAGCCATTCACTGGTCTTTGCTGGACCTTCTGTTGTCACATCCTGTTTGACTTGTCTCATGTTTGCAGGGACTCCATTCTTTGGTGGCTCCAATCCTCAGACCTCCTTTAGAGTTGGCCATTTGGTCTTCCCTCCCCCATGATCACGGTGACCACAGATGCCTCCCTGCTCAGGTGGGGGGGGGGTCATTGCAGGGAAAGGACGGTCCAAGGCACATGGCCCTCTCCAGGGACCCATCTGCATGTCAGTGTCCTAGAGATGAGGGCCGTGCTTTTGGAGTTGTAAGCTCTCCATGCCTTTCTTCCTCCGGGGTCTATTGCAGTACAGACAGACAATATGTCAGTAGTCTCGTACATCAACAAACAGGGGGAATCAGATCCTATCTCTTTGCTGTAAAGCCATGAGATTGTGCGAGTGGTCGATCTCTACTGGCCGTTTTTTGGTGGCAATGCACATTCCGGGGAAGTCCAACATTTTTGGCGGATAGCCGTTCTGTTCTGATGCCTTATGAGTCTATAAATCCTTCAGTTGCAGACAAGATCTTTGTAAAGTAGAGTCAGCCTTGCTGTAATCTCTTCGCCTCTCCTTCCAATGCAAAGTGCAGTGAGTATTTCGCTCTGAACCCCCCACCGGGGGAGTACCCCAGAGATGCTATAGTTAATGGTTGGCCCTCCAGTCTACTCTATGCATATCCTTCGCTCCCTCTAATTCCCAAGTTTATTCAGAAAGGTCGATGGCTGGGGAGCTTAGTGATCCTCATTCTGGCCTCGCCAAGTTTGGTTCCTCACTCTGTGGTCTCATGTAATGTGTCCTCTTTGGATGCTAGACCTAGTTCCGGATCTGATTACACATCCCTCAGGGATTCCTCACCCAGACTTGGTCAGCCTGAAGCTCACGGCTTGGCTGCTCCAGTTCCCATGATAACAAGGACTCCCAGGCTGTCTTCTCCTGTTAAGAAGATCTTGGTAGTGGTGCACAAATCTTCTGCCAGGAAGGTCTACTCAAGCAAATGGAAGCATTTTTTGATCTGGGCCTCTCAGCATGACCTGGAACCTTTCACTGCGCCAGTCTCGGCCATTTTGGCAGACATTTTTAATCATGGGTCTAGTTCCTCTATGGTTAAGGTATGATTAGCAGCGATTTCCAATTTTCACATAGGTGAGAATTCGGCTTCATTGGCTTCATCTAATCTTTGTAAGGGATTTCTGAAAGTTACCGTTCTTCTTAGGCCTCTAGTTAAGGACCCCATGCCCCCTTCAGATTTTCCCTTTGTTCTGCATGCTTTGGTTTCTTCTTCATTTGAGCCAGTGGCCTCTGTTGATTTGCAGTTTTTGTTATGGAAGAAGGTGTTTTGGTAGCAATTATCTCCGCCAAGAGAGTTTCTGAGATTCAAGCCTTATCTGGACCACGCCATCTTTTTTACCAAAGGTGCCATCAGAATCTAATATTAACCAGATCATTAATTTGACAATTTTCTTTCCACATTTTCCAAAATAAAGGAGAGTACAAATTGCAACTGCGTTTCTATTTTCATAGAACAAAAAACTTTCGTAAGCTGGATCAACTGTTTGTTCCTGTTTCAAAACATTTCTTGGGAAAGCCTGTTTTTAAAGTTACAATTGCTGATGAATTTCTGAATGCATTTCATTGGCTATCGAGCCAAATGTTTATTTCACCAGATCTGTTGCTACTTCTGCGGCTTTTTGGTCCAGGGTTTCTCTGGATGATATCTGCTCTGCAGCGACCTGGGCATCATCGCACACTTTTATTTCCCATTATAAACTGGATCTTCTTTCCTGGGGCAGGTCATCTTTTGTGTCAGCCGTGCTGCGGAACATCCTTCCATGAGGACCTCCCAAGGTTTATTGGTAGCTAGGTACTCTATCCCTCAGCTTGAAAATCAAATGAAAACAACAACTTCAGATAAATAAGTTATGTACTTACCATAATGTTCCATCTGAGTTGATGCTTTTCATTTGTCTTCAATTCTGTCAGGTTTATTGGCATGTTATGTAGGATTGGAGGCTGCTGTTCTGCAGCAAACCTGATCTGCGAGGAGGAGGTAGACCTGGGCATTATTGGTAGGGGAGGAGCTTGGACTTTGGATCCGATGCTGGAGTATGCGGCCAAGTCAGATCCGGCCAAGTCCCTCAGGTTAAAGACAAATGAAAAGCAACAACTCAGATGGAACATTATGGTAAGTACATCATTTATTTTTTGAAAGAATTATTGAATAAAAATTAAGTTCGCACTAAGTGTGACAAGTATGACATGTTTAAATGCGGTCACTGTAGGCAGTGTAATTCTATTTTGGTTGGAGAGTCATTCAATATTAGAGGACAGACATATAAAGTTCAGGAGCATTTTAATTGTAAATCTGGTTGGATTGTTTATATAGCTCGCTGTGAATTTTGTCCTTCCTTTTATACAGGCAAGACTTTCAGAAAATTTAAAGAAAGAATTTATAAGCATGAGCTGGAAGTTAAAAAGGCAAGAAATACCAATGCCTTGTATAGGCATAAACAAAGCAACGAAACCACAAATTTAAGTTTGTGGTGATTGAACATATTAAACGAAATTCAAGGGGTTTCTTTATTGAAGAGCATTTGTTGCTTAGAGAACCAATATGGCAACTGACATTAAATACCATAGTGGCTCCCTGGCGTGAATAAGGCTTGTTCTAGCAACCTAGTACTTAAACTTAAACGTTTATATGTTTAATTGAGTGGGTGTTGAAGTCATACATAACTAATTGCTTATATATGTTAAAATAAATTATTTATTTATGTATTTATATTGGTTTCCATTAATATGACTAATGTTGCTTTTATTAGGGCTTGTTCCGCTAAATTTTATTAATAGAATTGTTGTTAAGATTTTTACAGTATTAAATGTATTAGTGGTTTAGGTGCATTTATTCTCTATTTTATTAAAATTAAGTGTCTTTTAGTAAGGCCATATGATGTTGTGGAATTGTATTTAAATTTAATTACTTTAATGGCGTTTCTAAAGAAGTCCCATTTGGGATGAAAGCGCTTAACTGTTTATTGTGATGAATAAAGTGTGGCTCGTGGTAGAAGGTGCCTGCTGTTTTTCGTTTTTGTTTTGGTTATGCTGGTGCTTACCCAAGGGCATTACCTGTTTCAATTTCATCTGTTTTTAGTGAGTAAAACTAAAATTAAATTAACTAATTGAAGGATTATTTGCATACTGTTTTCTATAACAAATCTCCTTGAGGTGCTGTTTTTCCTCCCTTTAGCAGTGGGTACCTGCCACATTAAATCATCCACAGTCAAGCCGACAGTTGCAAAGTCACAGAGCAGGCAGGCAAATAGAAGTAATAATTAATGCATAAACCTTATTTACTAAATATTGCTTTTAGCAAACTGTCTTTTTATGAGAGCTTGTACTTTGCATTTTTATGTCAAGTACTTCCTGTGCCCAAAACACAATATCATGTTGCTAGGCATAATAACGTGGTTACTGAAGGCATCTGAGATGTATGTATTATGCACACTGAAAACAATCTTTTTTTGTTTTAATTTTTAAATAATACAAAAAAGTAAATAAATAGAATACTTTTGTTTGACTGGACCAAGCATATTCTGTGAAGTTTTTCCTTATCACAGTTGCAGTATTCTTGACATCTGGATATCCGAATGTCTGCCCAGAATACCAAAGCCTTTACACCTTCCAGGTGCTGTATATCAGACATGTGTCCAGCATTCAAGGTGTAAGGTGCATATGTGACGAATAAGCACCAGATCCTCAGATTTTTTTTTGTCAGTAGTCATGATTTAGCTGCACGTATTGTATGTCTACAGCTAGCTCTGCACTTTCCGAAGGCAAGAGTATCCTGTGTGCATAATCTTTACGATTGGCATAATTACGCTAATATGAAACACAAAAGGATTATTTGTTTTTTATAAATTGTTTTTATATTTTCATTGCTTATTATTGCCCATGCTGTGAACCTCTGATGTTTTTTGTCTATACTGTTGTTTATTCTGTGAGACCAATTTTAGGCACATGAAGGTTGCTGAAATAGTTTTTAAAATTAGTTATAAAATTACTATTTGTTTTGTTTATGTATGTATGTTTGGTAGGCCTTATCTGTCTTTAGGAATGTGTACATACACACGCACACGCACACACACACACACACACACACACACACACACACACACACACACACACACACACACACACAGTGTATATGAGTATGCTATTAAAGCTCATCATACAAAAACATCTACCCCTGGTCCCAGCTTATTCATGAGTGCTAAGCCTAACCTTGCCACTATTCCTAACCCCCGACCCTGCACATTACTTACCAAAAACTGTGTATTGCACAGTACCACAACACAAAGTACTCAAGCACATACTTTGTGTTCACTATCACACAATTAAAACTAGAACTGTCAACTTACCTAGCCCTTACTGTAACCCTAACCTACAAACACTTACACACACTCCCACAGTTAATGTCAAAACTGTTGGTATATCCAGATGTTTTAGCATTATAAAACCCAGTACCGTAACACCAAGCACATCCTATGCACCGAAGGAAAACTCAGTGTTTCTACATTCAAAATCTCCACAGTCAGCAAACAGGGATTTTAATCAAAAAAGCTTGCAGTGAACTGTGTTGATTAAATGAGCATTCATCAGAGTATATTGTGCCCATATATGTGTATTATGTATACAAGCATACACATAAGTGTATCGCAGTGAAGTGTAGATTTTGCTTACGTGTGCAGCTTATACAGGTTGCTCCCAATTACGTTGTCTGAGACACAGGTTGTCGAATGCATCTTTGTCGAACTGAAAAGCACGAAAAGGCAAAATAGCGAAGTGGCTTTTCAGCAAATTCTTTTCCTGGGAAAGAATTTGCTTGGCCGCTTTTGCTACTCTGCCGTTTTAGGCACTGTAGTGCGATCTCGGAGTTGGTACATTGAAGTAGGGGTGTGTGTGGGGGGGGTGAAGCCTCCCCACATTATGTAATGTTTTACAGTTTTTTTTTGTTTTGGAACAGTGATTTTTTTTTCCCTTGGAAAAAAATCGCTGTGCTGAGGTTTCGAAATTGTAAGCTTTTGCTTACATGGGGTCGATTATGTGTCGTTCGCTCTTCTAAGCATGCAATATCATAATATAGACCCTATACAGGTCTATAGTTACCTCTATTCCAGACCCGTATTCTGCCATCACAACATTTACTAATCACCCGACTACAAAGAATCCCACAACTAATCAATCACAGAAGGACTACTTTCCCTAGTCAGCTTAATAGACAAAGCCCGGAAAAAGAACCCATCCCATGCCAGTAAAAACAGATTCTCTTTTATATGAGGAACCTTGCCAGATGAATTACCAGAAGACATAGAGCCCATCACCTATTCTTCTCCCAAAAATCTTTTCTTAACAACCCTAAACATCTATAGAAAATTGTAAACCAAACCACTTAGCTGGCACCATGTTCCACCCCTTTAGGAATAAACTAAAAGAAAAACCCAGCCAAGCTAGATTTTTCTACTGTGTGATTCCTTAAAACCTCTTGTATTAGAGGTAACATGGAATATATGCAAATGTATGATTCCTGAAAACCTCTTGTATTACAGGTAACTTGGGATATATGCAAATGAACCCTTAAGGACAGCAGTTGTTTCAGTTGTATGGCAGTTCTGAATGCCCATGACTTTTTTTCCCTTTTAAGTCTGTTATGGACATATTCAGGCCAATAAAGCCAAACCCCACTAGCTGTGGACATGCATGTTTCACCCTTCTTATGGTCAGTACAGCATAAGTGAACTGTTTGGCTAACATTTGGAAACACAGGGTCAACAAAAGTACCAAGTAAAACACAATGCAGAACCAGGGGAATATGAAAATGCCAGTAGGACAGTAAGCGGTGCTCAGTTTTGTAACCCAAACTACAAAACTCTGAGGAGCAAACCTTAACTGCTGAGCCACTGTGATGCCCTTTACACAGAAATCTCCCTATTTTTAGATTTCATCTAAAAGATATCTGCAGTAAAAAAGCCATGCTCGCAGATAGCAGTAAAGGATATGGAAAGAAAGAGAATGATAGGAAAAGTTTGCAGTGAACTAGATTAGATTGTAAAGCTGCAGAAGCAAGTAAAGTTACAGCCATTTATATTAAGGAACAGAATAGATGATGAGTGTGACTAATGAAGCAGAATGGAGTTTGCATGTTCTCCATTTGCTCTGGCTTCCTCCCTCATTCTAAAAATATGCCATAAGTTGTTAATCCATTAAATTGCTGACTGGTATGCGGGCATCATGTGAACAATTTTCTGCATACTTTGCTGGATCAGAGTTCTAGCTACAGTTGTTTCTTTCCCTTGTACCCATTAATTGCAGTGTTAGGCTGTCACAGATACTAGTGAATGAATGAAATTGTCAAAATAATGAAATCATGGTAGGCAAAGTGTAAGCACGTAAAGCTGCAGTACAATATTTTAACTTTGGCAGTAACAGTACAAAGAAAAGAAGGTATTTAAAGGAAGATTTACAAATGAATACTGGAGGAATAACATTAATGTAAATCTGTAGCTTCTAAAAGTGTCAAGGAAGTAAGGTGCAGGGACTGGTATGCAAAGTACCCCTTTCATATAGTTCCTGTGTTTATTTCTGTGAAAATACTAATTTCATTGTCTCATAACCACGTATAAATAAATAAATAAATGCAAATTTTATATCAGAATAAAGAAGTAATGAAGTATAATGATATAATCTAAAGTAGCAGCTAATATTCTGATTGTCCTAACACTCCTTCATCTTTTGGTGTACCTTTATCATTTGGAGATGGAGCTGAGAAATTCAAACATTATACAACGACCCCCCCCATTAATATTCAAAAACGTGCACGCTGATTGGCAGCGTGCACGTTGTAAATCTGAGTTATAGTAATGGAAAAAGGTCCGGTCGCCCGGACTTTTTCCATTACTATAACTCTTTTTTTTACAACAGTGGAGAACGCAAGATCTCCATTGCCTCACACTGTCTCGCTATGTTAAACGAGTTTAACATAGCGAGTCAGCTTTAAAAAAAGCAATGGAGATTCTCTGTTGCTTTTTTTAAAGCTGTTTCGCTATGTTAAACTCCTTTAACATAGCGAGACAGTTTGTAAAAAGCAACGGAGATCTTGCTTTCTCCGTTGCTTTTGCCCACAGGTTTGATGTACTGCGTGTGCATACGCATGCGCAGTACATCAGAACTGCCACAGAATACCAGACAGCTGCGGAAGGGCAGCAAGGATGCATTATACAATGCCATTATTTAAGAAAAGTAATTATTTTTTTTTCTTAAATAATGTCATTGTATAATAGCAATAACCCACTTCTGGGCGTGGGTAATGCTGGATTTACCCACGGTTGGCTTTGTTTGGCCACTCGGGCTTCGCCCTGATAACCAAACCACACCAACCGTGGGTAAATCCAGCATTACCCACACCCAGGCGTGGGTTATTGCTATATTAACACAGTTTTTTTTTTTTGAAAGCCCATAAATTTGGAAAATTTGTACTGCACATTTTTGAGCTCTGAGTATATTACTCATATTTTAGTCACCCTTGGACCCCACTAACTTAACTACAGCATAGATACCGTCCGCACTCGCTACAAGGGATGCATATTATTCTTCATGAGGATATTAATGCTGTTTTTATACCAGCCTTTCTTGGATCTGAGAGACATTGAAGTGCAAACTTGCAAAGAAAACAAAGGAATTGACAGATCGAGGTAGTCTGTTTTAGTATTTTATCAAACTGCTTTGTTGTAGACTTCTCCCAGTTCTTCCTCATGTCCTGCAAAATTTTGATTTTTACCCCTTCCATGGATTCATATATCAACATTCTCTGTAATGATGCATTCCGTGGTCCATTGACCCTTTCTGTGAAGAAAAGCTTTTGTGTATCCAGCTTGAATCTTTTACTTAATAGTTGCATTTGGTATACCCCCATTTGATTCTTGTAAGCTTATGTAGATATGGAAAAGCTTATCCAGACTCTGCCATAGATTGTTGAAAGGGAAAGGTTAGTTTGTTTTTGCTTTCTTATATTTTGTATTGCTTTAATGCTTTCTTCTATTTTGTATATTGTTATTTATTTTCTTTACACTGTATTTTTTCTGCTTTTAATTGCATATTTAAACTATGAAACAGACCACAGCTGTGTTTCTTGTGAGTCGCACAGAAATTGTTTCCCCACCCTCCCACACTGGTGCCATTATGTTTTTAAACTCAACTGTCTTTCTAGTTGCCTGACGCTTATGTTAATTTTACCACGTTTTTTTTCCCTTTCCTCTTTCATTGCCTATTGTGAGTAAGCACAAAATTATCATTTTGTGAAATCACTCCCCTTCAGCTATTTAAATTTATTGGTCATCACGCCTGCCTTCCTTAGAGCCAGAATACAGAGTGCCCACTCCCTTCCAGTCTATCTTGTTCTTTTAAAATTAGTGTCTCCACTTAGATAGCTAAAGCTTAAATTACCCTCCTTTCATCTCTAACTGCTTAGTCCACACTGTAACTCTTAGGAGATTAATGCATTTTTCCACCTTACTTTTAAAATCTGTAACATGTTCCAAAACCACCAGTTATTGGAAAGCCCACATTATGCATTTTGGTAGTCATTTTGGGATTAGTGCTTCTGTTCTATCTGGTGATAGAAGGAGCATAGGGACATTATTTTCTGGAGACTGTTGATCACTGGAAAACCTAATAACTGCTTAATAGGTGTCAGTTTGGAATTTTCCTTATGAGTGAAAGAGTGCATTGATTCCGGACTGTTTCTGATTGGGCAGTGAGTGTCTGTGTTTGACCTTCCTGATTGACCTTTTTGCTATTTAAGGCATCTACCAGGAAACGGTTGCAAGCCTACAGTTCCTTGCATCATCTGGGGTAAGATTGGTGATCACCAAACAGCCTGTGGCCTGCTTGTCATCTTGGGATTGGTGCTGCTATTTTGCTTCTCATGAGAGAAGAAGCAAAGAAGCATTTCTGAGTAAACTGTGGTGAGACCAGCACTAGTAGTAGCCATTCAGGGGAATCGCCTCCTTTCATCATTCTTGATAAGGCTAATTTTTTTTCTTTTCAGCAAGTACTGCTTGATTTTCTGCTGTTCAACCCAACTTCAGATTATCTTCCTAAATACTTCACCCATAAATCATCAGGGTGTACTTAATAGTTTCAGCTCAAATGTTTGGCAGTGCCCTGTATAGATGCAGATACATTGAGCTGACTTGAGTTGTCATTTTTCCCATAAAAGCACCCTTGAAATTTCACCAATACTTAGCTGCACACAGGACAACTAGTTTACAGTGATAAGCACTGCCTCCAGAGTTGAAAACCAAATACTCCTGACATTACTTTATAATCTCACTCTAACTCTCTAATCAACTAAAAATGGTCTGTTGCCATGGCTATGAACTTTTCCACTATCTTTGTTATTAGCTTGGTAGATATGTGGGCATCCTGAGAAAATGTAGAATTAATCTCACGTTTACTGACAACCAGCTAATTCTCAAGCAAACTGGTAAGTTATGTGAGAGATGTATTTACACAATGTCACTGGAGGCAAAGATCTTGCATAAAAGCATCCTGATGACAATCACGTTGTCAGTACACATGCTGTACCCATCATTCACACTACAAAGCAAGCACATAGATCCACATTTGCCAAGACACTTAAATGTAATCTTCCTGAACCCCAAAGACCTACTAGATGAAGTACACAAAACAAATGCCCCCTGCAGCCCCGAATGCGCACCTTCAACACAACACCCGCATCAACACATTCAGCCACATCTCATGGAACCTCTACTTCTAAGGCCATAAGGCAAGCCACCACACAATCCAACATTCTAGTGACTGGAGACTCCATTGTGAGACACACTGATGTCCTTCTCAATAGGCTGAGTAAGCAGATAGCCATGGTCAGTTACTTATCAGGGGCCAGGATCTGCCACAATACTCATGCACTCAGGTTATTGGACCACAAGTACCAGTATGACTCAGTCACAGTCCATGTGGATATAAATGACCTGAGATGTACCTCCATAGACTATATGAAGAGAGACATCATAGAGCTTTCAGAATATGTTCCCCAGGATGGTATGAGCCTAGCTTTGAGAAGCAATTTACATTCTCCAGCGGTGATGCTACAATACGAGCAAAAGATGACTGACTTTAATAATTGGCTTAGTTTCTGAAGTCATTCTAGGGGGGGGGGGGTGCAGTATTTGTCAGCATGGAGGGAGATGGTCAACAGACCACACTGCTTTGCAAGGGATGGTCTGCATCTCTCCCCTCTAGGCTTTTGAATATTAACTACAACATTGTCCTCCTCCACAGTGCCTTTTTTAGGCAATGCCAAACTGAAAGTACTTCCGACATAGCAAATTAAAACCAAGAAAATCTAAAGGTGTTGCTGCTCGATGGTAGGAATCTAAACAAAAAACTACAGTCCATGTAAGCAGTCCTCACCCTAGAGAGTGCTGACATCTGTGAGGTCACTCAGACATGGTTTAGAGCTGCAAAGAGAACACTAGCAGTGCAAGGCTATAATACCTTCCACACATTTAGACCATCTACTACACAGATAGGGACTAAAGGTGGAGGTGTCTCAGTTTACATAAAAAATAAATATACCTGAAGGCTGGTCAAACAGAACAATGCACTGGAGCTTCTCCATGTTCAAATCACCCTAGGCAAAATCCAGTACCACTTCCTTGCAAACTATAGTCCCCCTCTGTGACCCAGAGAACCTATAACATGTATTTAGTCTTACTGGAAACATTCACCATCTAACCCAAAACCATATTCATGGGTGACTTTAATTACCCTACTATTAACTGGAGCTGATATACAACACCAAATGTACAGGCATAGAGATTCCTGGATTATTCAAACACAAATTCCTTGGACCAGATTGTCATTACACCAACCAGGGGTGCAAACATACTGGATCTGGTCCTCACTTATATTGGGAGAATGCTACACACCCCCTAGTGTAATGTCTTCTCTGGTAAGGTCAGAGGACAAAATGGTCTTTCTTTGAAGTAAAATATAAAAACGGTAACCCCAGCTCACTCTGAAATATTCAGGAACTACTCTAAGGCTAACTTCTTACTATTAAGTGATAACCTGGCAAAATTTCAAGCCATCATAAATCATGCGAACACTGCTGCCTACAGAAAACTGTTCACAGAAACACAATACAAGTATGTTAATAGCTGCATAGAGGTAGCTATACCGACCAGGAAGAAATACAGAACTAACTCAAAAAAACAAGCTACCCTGGTGGAATTACATTATCAATAGGCTGTATGACAGAAAGAACAAAATCATTGCAAAAATTAGGAGTTGCAGCACTCAGCAGGATAAATGCACTCTCTTAAAATTAAACAAACAATTCAGAGGGCAAATAAAGTCTACCAAAACCAAATCTGAGGTAAATTTAGACTTCCAGGCCAAGGACAACCACAAGGCATTCTTTAGCTATGTTCATAACCCTCAAACACAATACACAGTTGTGTGCCAAGCCCTTTGTTAATGGAACCACTTATAGTGAGACAGAAGATATAGCAAACCTACTGGCTGACAAATTCAGCTCCAACTTTATCCCTCTCTCCCCCTCAACCTTCCTTCAGGAAACACCATCAAATATAACTCCCCCAACTAACATTAGGGAGCAGGTCCTTAATGCTCTCGCTAAGGCCAAGTGCATCAGTGGGCCCAGACAATATCCCAAGATGCCTTTTAAATAACAGGAAATATTACCTATCAGGCCTTCTGGAATTGCTATTTAACTGCAGCCTCCGAACAGGCTTTAAGCCTCATGAATGGAGAACAGCAACAGTCAACCCTCTACACAAGGGTGGGACATCTACAGACCCTGGAAACTACAGACCCATAAGCCTCACTTGTCTCACATGCAAAGCCATGGAACGCATTGTCATGGAGATGATCACTAATGACATAGGAAACCTCTAGACACTGGACCCAATCCAGTTTGGTTTTGTCAAGGCAGGTCAAGCCTACTCAGACTGGTGGACTTTCTTGAGAAGGTCATCAAAGCAATGGATGAGGGCAAAATGGTTGACATTGCCTACCTTGACCTGACCAAGGCATTTGACACAATGCCACACTCTGGCATTGTTGACAAACTCAAACAGTTAAGTATAAACACTTATGTCATCCAGTGAATAGACATCTGACTCACAGGCAGGACCCAGGAAGTTAGAACTGGGGAGACCACCTCTACAAAGAAGTCAGTCACTAGCAGAGTCCCTCAAGGATCAGTCCTAGGATGGCTTCTTTTTGGCATTTACTTCTCTGAATCAAGGCCAATACCAATGGCCTCTGGTTGACTACAGTTGGAGAGGATTGCAAATTAGGAGCAGTCATAAAATCTCTTGCTGACACAAATGTTCTTCAAGGAAGGGCTAACAAAACGAAATGGCGAGAAATGCATAATATTATCCTTTGGGAAGTCATCCACCCCTGGTAATCATATTGACAGCCCACCCTAAGAGCTGACCCACTAGTCAGGAGCTTGAGGACACACAGACAGTAATCTAGCATTTGACCATCACGTGTACAGTAGTGAGGAAATCATTCTATGTTGTGCAACTTATAAACAAAGCTGTGGCATCTAAGTCTATGGAAGTCATTGTTCCACTGTGTCCTGCATTCATTAGACCTGTCGAGTACAGTATATACCTAATGAGGCATATTCAACAATTGGAATGTCCACAGAGGTTCCTCACTAAAAGAATGCAGGGCATGTGTAGTATGTTGTATGTAGACTGCCTTAAGGCCTTATCCCTGCATTCTGTCTCCTACAGGCTGTTGAGGGGACCTCTATGCCTAGCATACAAGGCATTGTCGTACCCCATCCTGATGGACCTCCTGCATATCTGCAAATCAAACAGCACCAGAATTACCCATTCGAAAGACTTAAACCTTATCTGTGATATAAATAGGACCTGCTGGAGAGACAGGTATATATGTGAGTGACTACCCATTCTCTGGAACAGGCTACCCATTCGCGTGAAACAGAATTCCTCCCTAACCCAATTTAAGTGCAGCTTGGACAATTGAATGGGGAACAGAAAAATTCATCCTAGTTTGGCACCTATGTCTTGTCACAGGCAGCCTGTACATGGTTCATCTCTTAGGTTCCTGCTTGTAAATATTTCACCTCCCAAGCCCCTGCTTACACTTATCAAGGCTACTAGAACTTGTCAGAGATTTGGGATGCATGGCTAGGCTTAAAAAGACCCTTGTGGTCATTAGCCTAGTCATCCGCTATGAACCTATATCATTTCTTTTCTTGAGACTACCTGGGCACTCCCCTTTTACCCACAATTCTGTGTGACCAATGGCCCTTCTACAGCTGTCTCTTTGTCATGCATAAGATGCAATTGCACCTGTAAATGGAGTCAGTATACTGTTTTTTCTATAGTATAATGGGTATTAATTTTAGTGCCTTTCTTGGAGATTTACATGCGATTCATTTAGAATGTTTTGCAGTTCTTTCCTTTCCATGAAATCTTCCACCACATTGTTAGTGTTTACAGTTTGTGTTTATTTAGTCTCTCTTACCTTGACATTCACAGTTGTCTTTTTTGTTTGATCCTTGCTATGCAGTTGCTGTTAGTTTTATTTGTATCCCATTTATTATGTGTAATTGAATGGGTAGTTGAAAACAGAACCTCTTAGTTATAAAATGATTTCTTGTGCATTTTTTCCTTGATACCTAGAACGTACTTTTGCTGATGATCTGTGCAAGCATTAAATTTAGATTGTTTGAATTTTCTTTTATTTTGGTGGTACCTTTTCATGGGCACAAATACCTTTTATTAGAGCTGAATCAGTTTGTCTCAGTTTGGCCCTCAAATCAGCCCTCTTCAGGCTTTGGTGTCAAGTTGTGTCTATTCATTTGTCCAGCTTGTGGACATTACTTAATTTCTGTTTTTTGATGTATGCACTCTGTATTAACCTTCGTGTCAGCTTTGATCTTGGTTCTTGGTAGAATGTTGAACTTTTTATTTTTCAAGGTTGTTAACCTCAGTGTTGACCTTTATATTAAATTCAACTTGGATTTTTTTATTCACAGTTAACTTCAGGAGCACAGAATTCAAACTCCCTTGACCCCTAGCTAGATGTCAAGTTGAGAGTGATTTTGACTTGAAGCAGTTTTCCAGTGTATACCCATTGGGTAGATATTAATCCAAACTTCAGCTGTGCTTATGACCTTGACCCTTACTTACATGGTAAGTTTTTGAGTCCCTTCTAGACACTGATCTAAGCTACCCAGGTTCAGGGTGTATCACACTAGCATTGATTTGACTGTATCGAGATCAGGGGACAGGCTCTTGATTCAGTGGAGAATTACTGTTTTAGGTTAGACTTGATGTCTGTAATCTTGGTTAACTTGGTTGATCGGGGCCCTTTTTCTATGTTGGATTTTTTGATCTCCCATGTAATGTTTCACAGGTTTTTCTCAGTTCTTTTATTGGCATCCTTTGGGGAAACTCTTGGGCTTATGTCTACATAGACCCCAACCTACCTATCCTGCACAAAGGGCAGGGTTTTGATATCAGTTAATATAAGTTTCCAGTGATACTTCCACTTTAGCTTTGATCGTCTTGTGTAAAATGTCAACAGAACTAACAACTTACCTTTAGCTCCCTTTATGTTTACACATGAAGTGGAAATAAAATTTGTAATAGCATGTTCACTTTTTGTACATGGCTAGCAGTGTCATACTGTCACAGTTTCACAGTTTATGTTAGACCTTCCTGATTCATTTGCAGGTAGAAATGAGCTAAGCTTTAGCCCTCAGCCCACCATCCCAAAATCTTCCCCATAAATTCCCAATTGTACTTTAAGCATATTAGAGTCAAATGCATACAGCTAGCTGTTGAACAATTAAAAATTAACAGTCTGCATGGAGAAGATGAAATCCAACCCTGGTTCATCTATCACTGTAGAGACCACATCAAGACTCCTGTCCAACACGTGCATTCTTTGCCTGCCTCAAAGCACTATTCTAGACATATAGAGAGTTGCATTAGTAAACTATCTAAACAACCTAGCTCCTTCAAACTCGCCCGTTACCACCCAGTCTCCATCTTCCTTACCTTTTGCAAAATCCTATAGAAAATCATCCACATCCAGATTATACAGTACATAAGCAACTACAGCCTTCTGTTTAACAAACAATATGGGTTCTGTTTAAGGTGCAGTACACTAATAGCTCTATGGACCCCTACAGATAAAATCCTACTAAAGATTGATAAAGGGCACCTTATACAAGCTGTTCTTACTGACCTTACAAAAGAATTTGCTGTAGTACATCACAGCATGCTATTACGTCACCTACTTGATATGGGCATTATCCCTGATGCCCTACCATAGTTCCAAAGTTATTTTGGTCCTTACTTTCACCATTAGCCATCTTGAAACAATGTGTTCAATAAGGATTCATTCTATCCCTATTACTTTTTATATATATATATCAGCAAACTTTCCTTAGATCTCCTCTACCCTCCATCTCCTGCTATATGCTGCAGATATGTTCCTTATTCCACTCAGATCTGTCATACAGAAACAACTGCAGTCTGATTTCCTCACTCTAACCCACTGGTTGTGTATGAAGAAACTACTATGTAAATTATCCAAAACAAGATCTATGCATTTTGAAACCAATCAAAACTGAGCAGAATCACAAATGCTTTAGAAATCGGTGATCTCTATACTACTATAGAAAACACTACCTCGTTCAAATATCTAGGCCTCAGGCTTGATCCACCACTTATCTTTACCCACCCCTAGACAATACAAAAAAGAAGATTAATTCAGTTCTATACAGGGCCAACAAAATCTCTCCTTTCCTCTCAAAGGCACCCAGAGTAACAATATGGAAAGGCAACTTACTCTCCCAAATAGAATATGGACTTCCATTAAGAGCATATGCCTCCAAGAAAAACTCAACACTCATTGAAACCATAACCAATAGAATCTGCAGATTTATCACTGTCTACAGGAAACAGCACAATGCCACAGTCATACTTCTAAACACATAACATAGTTCTGCTGCACTCTCCCTACTGCACATACCTCCACTGCAACACTTCTCAGCTACAATCCTGTGAGTGCTTAGCTTTTAATACCATCTCTACAAACCATACGGAATATAAATGTGCATAGATTGCTACATTTTCTACTGTCTGTGCATATCATATCCTTATCACAAACTGCAAGGCAAAACACCTAACCACATTGTCAAAGCCCACTCTGAAGTTAAAACATTTCCAACCTTACCTTCAGCTGCACGCATATCACGACAACATAATCTCTATTTACACCTGATATTACATTCAAACACACAAATACCTCTTTTACTATTTTTAAACCCACTATTACAGTTGACATGCTCCTCCTAACCTGCCTAGCTTCTTTATTCTTAATTCTCAACCTCGCTACAGCTATATCCTCGCATACCCCCAAACACCACTACACATCAACAACCTCCTCCAACCCTCTCCCCAATAAACAACACAGCTTTTTATGCATCTCCTACCAGCTTTCCCCCTATATCCTCCCATATTATTCAAGCCACAAATTGGCCTCTTCTCCTCCTATGAAACCACACTTGACACCAGTACCATCACCTAGGAATAAAAAACACTTCCCATGGTACTCATTCCTATTTCCTACCTGCTCAAATATGGAGACATACATCCTAACCCTGGCCCACCCTCTAATCCTAACCACAAAAGTAATCCCAAAGATTAAACATACTTTCACTGAACCTTAGAAGTATATGTAATAAAATAGCCTCACTGCATGCCTGGATTGATCAGAATAAACCTAACATATTAGCCCTTACCGTAACATGGCTACACCTCAACGTAAAAGACTCAGAAGTAATACCTCCAAACTTAGCAATAACAAGAAGAGATAGATCTAAAAAAAAGGGGGGAGGGATAGCACTTGTATATCCCTCTACGCTCAACATCACACCCTACACCAGTAATATACCCATCTTTTCCAGTGCTGAGGTACAAATCTCTTTTTTGAACCTCAACATATCAAAAATAATTTGCATAATAGTAATATATATCCCACCAGGTAACAATATACCAGTGTTGGAAAATATTTTATCCTAAACATCCCAAACAATAACCGTCGAAACAATAATCTTATGAGATGTAAGTATAGATTGGCAAACCATACCTCCCAACTCCCCCACAAATAGTATAAAGCTGTATGTTTTTTCTCAGCTTATCAGTACTCCAACAAGATACAGCAAAGACCTTAACTGCCAATCCACCCTAGACTGGATCCTAGTATCCGCACCTATATCATATTATTGTACGATGTAAATAGCGAACGCTGTTTCATTGTACCGATATCGAAACAACAAAATATCGAACAAAAGGAACAGCAATTTTTTTCCCAGGGAAAAAATTTGCTGCTCCGTAAAAAAAATAAATAAACTTAAAACACAAATTTAAGTAGGGGGCTTTGCCCCCCCCCCCCACTTAAATATACCAACTCCGAGATCGCACCATAGTGGAGGAAATGGCAAGGTCCCAAAGACGGCTCACCGAATTGTTTCCCTGGGAAAAAATTCCATGTTCTGTGACTTTGCTATTTTGCCATTTCGACGGTATCGGATCGACTAAATAGCATTCACTATTTAGTTCATTCGATAGCATCATATAGACCCTAATATTCTACCCTGCCAATTACCCCACTTCTGGTACACTGTCTAGCTCCCTTAGCGATCATCTAGTAGCTTATTCCTTTAGAACAAACCCCTAACACTTAAGAGTACACACTATAAAATCAGTTAGGAACTCAACTAATTTTTGTCAGCATAAATTCAGCAATCTCCTACATGAAATAGACTGGACTCCTGTTAAACAGCTACCCCTTAATGATGCTGTACTTTACTTTAATAACACCTTCCTTCACATACTTAATGCACTAGCTCTCATTCGTATGAAAAGAATCAAAAAGAACTCAGCACCATGGTTCTCTAAACACCTGATGAAGCAAAGGGACCTGGAAACAAAACAAAAAAGAACAAAATTGTGTTGATTTCAAAACACTACGTAACAAAGTGACAAAACTAATCAGCCGCGATAAGAAGTCATATTATTTCCAGCTCCAGCTTCAGCATAAAATCAACCCCAGTAAATCTTAGCACTCCATATCTTCTCTAATTAACAGCGGAAGAAATGGAGACCACACCCTATCACCTGATACCTCTCCATCACAAATAGCCGAAAACTTTAACAAGCACTTCATAAAATCAATTTTGGACCTATTAACTAATACCCCTAATGCTGGAGCCCCACCACCCTTCAACCTACTCAGACACCAACCCCAGACCATCAACTACTTCTAACCCTGTCATTATTAACCCCCCCCCTACTCAACAAAACGTCATACAAACCCCATTCTCATTTCAACCCATACCCACTAACACCATTAAGAAACTGCTACAAAAACTAAAATCCTGCTCTACCTCAGGTGACAATCTTCCACCACACTACCTCAAACCGGCTGCTAACTCAATTGACTACTCAATCAGTATCCTTATGAATAGGTCTTTGTCTGAATCAGAAGTAGCTACCATATGGAAACAATCTCACATCACCCCCATCCACAAAGGAGGCAACTCTTTTGATCCATCCAATTTCCGTCCTATATCCATCTTGTCACCCACATCCAAAATTCTCGAGAGAGGTATCCATCAGCAGGTAATGCAATATCTATTGCAAAACAACCTTTTAACCAAAACCCAACATAGCTTCCAATCTAGCCACAGCACAGCTACAGCCCTATTATCTTTTACAGACGCTATGATCAGGGCCAGCATTGCAGGATGCTAAATATTCCTTGATCTCTCCAAGGCCTTTGACATAGTGTCTCACCCCTTACTATTGAACACACTGTCTAACTTAGGCTTCTCACGTAACACAGTAAAATGGTTTCAGAGCTACCTCAAAGATCGTAAACAAGCAGTAAAATGGTTCAATAAACTCTCACCCTTTCTCCACAACCCTACTGGAGTCCCTCACAGCTCAATCCTAGGACCCCTACTCTTTAACATTTTCAGAAACAACCTTCACACTGCCTCTCACCTTGGGACCCTCATTCAATATGCTGATGATTCCACCATAATCTGTACTACTCAGTCACTACCAGAACTACTTACAGAAACTCAGCAGTCCTTTACTGCAGTCGAATCCTGGCTAAGAAATGCCAAACTGTTTCTTAATCTAAAAAAACACCTCCACTGTCACTGATCATTTCAACATCCTTGCATCTGACAACACTGTCATAGAAATAGTGCAGGAAACCAAACTTCTAGGCGTTATCACTGACAATAAACTTTCATTTGACACCCCCCCCCCCATATACAGCAAAATATAAAGAAAAGTCATCAAAAACTGGTACTGTTATAAAGAAACAAACATTTCTTTACTGCAGCAACCAAAGCTACCCTTGCAAAAACATTTTTACTTCCCTCCCTTCTCTATGGTGGCCCTATCCTAACTAACTTACAAACTTCTACCCTAAGCAAGATGGAACAGTGCTACAGCAAAGTTGCAAAGTTTGCCACAAACTGTAAGTATCACACACACCCCTGTAAAAACCACTCCTAGACTTAAACTGGCTTGAATTCCCCAACTTGCCTTTATTCCGCTGTCCACCTTGCACAACCTTATTTTCAAGCCTACTGCCTGCCCTGCACTAGCCAATCTAGTCTCACCTTACACACCAAATCGAGCCCTACGATCAGAAGACAAAATTCTCTTAGCTATCTCAAAACCCACAAGAAAACCAGGTCACTCTTTGTATTCATATTCTGTCTTTGTACTTTGGAATTCACTACCTCTAGTTACCAGGTCTATGCCTGCCTTAACCCATTTCAAAGCCTCTTTCTCAAAAATACGGTACTTTTCCGTTAATGGGGCAACAGCTGTTTTTGCCTCGTTACCGGTTTTGTCATAAGGGAAGTTGTCCTTCATTGCCAATATTAGCAGAAATATCCTGGTCTGCAAGGCTATGGAGTGTATCATCATGGAACTTGTAAACAATGACACTGGTAATCTCCAGACTCTGGACCCTACCCAGTTCGGGTTTGTAAAAGGCAGATCATGTCTCCTAAACCTGATAGACTACTTTGAAGCGGTCACCAAAGCTGTAGATGAGGGTAAGGTGGTAGACACAGCCTATCTAGATCTCACCAAAGCTTTCGACACCATCCCCCACTCTGGAATTATAGACAAACTCACTAACCTAGGTATAAATCCCTATGTCACAAGATGTGTTGCCAACTGGCTCACTGACCGAACACACACTGTGAAAGTAGTAGACTCTAAATCCAACTTCAGACCAGTGACAAGTGGTGTACCACAGGGTTCAGTCCTAGGTCCTCTCCTGTTTGGTATCTACTTCTCTGAAGTACAGGCTAACACAGAAGGTCTTTGGCTAACAAAGTTCGCAGATGACTGCAAACTAGGAGCCACAATCAAATCTCCTAACGATGTGGACATCCTACAATATGGTCTCACTGAGACAGATGCCTGGTGTCAAAGTCATGGCCTCAAGCTCAATGCCAAAAAGTGTATTGTCATCCCCTCTGGTAAAAACTCTGTACCCATGAACTACAACATAGGCGGTAGTCTACTTAACACCGAAAGTATGATAAGAGACCTTGGGACACAGGTGGACAGTAGTCTCTCCTTTGATAATCACATCGCCACAGTAGTCAGGAAATCCTTCTACGTGGCACACCTCATCACAAAAGGTTTCTTATCCAGGAAAAAAGAGGTCATTGTTCCCTTCTACTCATCACTCATTAGACCCATTATAGAGTACAATGCCCCTTTTGGTATGTACCTCACAAGACATCTACAACAACTGGAAAGGCCACAGAAATACCTCACAAAGAGGATTACCTGCCTCAAACAGATGCCCTACTCAGACCATCTCAGAAGACTCCAGCTTTACTCTGTCGCATATCACCTACTCAGAGGCGATCTCTGCCTAACATACAAAGCTATGTCAAACCCAGAGTTGTTGGACATGCTCCACGTAAAGAAATCCCAATCCCGCCAAGCTACACGCTCTAGGGACCCAACCCTTGTCACCACAATAAACAGAACATGCTGGAGGGATAGACTCCTGTCTCAGAGACTTCCCTTACTCTGGAACAAACTACCTATCTATATCAAACAAAGCTCCTCATTAGATCTCTTCAAGAAATATCTTGATGATTGGATGGGAGATAGGAAATTCACCCCGGGGATCACTTCTGTGGCTCTGCTTGACAGGGGCACAGGAAAATAATTTTCTTGGGTGGCAAAAGTCAGGGTATTGTTTGGCTAGGCTTATATAGGCCCTAGGGCCAGTAGCCTAGTACCTACCTATGAACTGCAAGTGAGACAGCATACAATTTTGGGGAATTCTGGGTCTTACTTTTTGTTTAAACTTTGGCTTCCGGTTTAGCCTTCCACAGACTACAAATATAATTTTTCTTTGCGAGAAATTCATATATTGCTACAGTGACATTGCTGTCAAGTTGTCATCAGCAAAACAGGATGCAGTACGTCTCACAACATGGAAAGGAAAAGCTTTGGGCAAAAAGTGGGACACATTTTTTAAAAATGTTATCGGGGCAACAAGTACTTCCTGGTTTGGTCTTTCTTTGCGAAAAATTCATATATTGCTACAGTGACATTGCTGTCAAGTTGTCATCAGCAAAACAGGATGCAGTACGTCTCACGACATGGAAAGAAAAAGCTTTGGGCAAAAAGTGGGACACATTTTTTAAAAATGTTATCGGGGCAACAAGTACTTCCTGGTTTGGTCTTGTTTTCAGAGGACATATACCTCTGAACTCTCTGTTGGTTTCATCTCAAACCCTTCCTCCTTCCCTACAACTGGCAGTTTTAGGAGAAAAGTGTGGTGTATCACATTTCATAAAAAATGGCAAGCATTGTAGTTATACACTTGCTTTTTCTCCGAATAATTCAGGCTAATTCACTTCCTATTAAACCCTGTTGGTATGCATTATTCCGAGTAAGACAATCTGTAAGTCATATGACTGCTAAATGTGATCAACCACACTTACTAAATTTGGCATCAAAATGATTGTGTGTTTGGTACCCACTTCAGCAACAGCTGAACGATCAATGTTATAGTGAGCGGAAGGATTCCAACCGCTCATTATGACTGTTGCCCCATTAACGGAAAAGTACCAAAAATACAGTTCTGCTCCTGCATAAAGCCTGCCTAATGCTCAGGTCTTCCTCTTCTTTCAGACTAGCCTCATTGTCCTTTTCTGTCTAATTTCAATCCCTCACAAACTGCAAGATCCTAAGGCTCTTCTAACTCCTATCTGTTTCTATACCATATCCTTAAGCTACTGCTTAGGCTGTATTGCTTCTATTATTCTTAACTCTCTTACTATCTATCTGCATCCCTAACTTTCTGGCTGCTATTTTCCTAACTGAAACTAACATTCTTTTTTTCATGCACTATAACAATGTCATACACTGCACTACCTACTTACTGTTTTGGACACTATCTACATCATGTATGGTGGGAGTGACTGTTATTGTCTATAATATTTTAACTCTATAGAATTGTCTAGATGTGTAGTGATATATTACAACATCTTGTAACATAATTTGTTCTTTCAACTTATTTTTGTATAGTATTTCTAATGTAATTTGTATTATATTGGATTATACTGTATTTGTATTGTAATGTATGTGGAGTTTTTCTCCCCGGGCCTCTGCTGAAAACTGGTTCTGTAGACCCAGTCAGACCATCCTGGTAAACAAATGTCAAATATATATATATATATATATATATATATATATATATGTATGTATATATATATATATATATATATATATATATATATATATATATGCATATATATATATATATGTATATATATATATATATATATATATATATATATATATATATATATATATATATATATATATATATATATATATATATATATATATATATATATATATATATATATATATATATATATATATATATATATATATATATGTATATATATATATATATATATATATGTGTATATATATATATATATATATATGTATATATATATATATATATATATCTGTACAATATGAAACTTTGTTTTAAACTTGTTACATCCTAGTTCTTATTTATTTGTTTATTCATTCATTCATTCTTTCTTGACTAAGTTAGTTTCAATAGGCTAGTGGTGTGTTTGCAGGTAAGGTGGCATTTTTATAACTAGGGTAATTTTGGCCAGGGCTTCAGGGAACTTCACAACTCTTTTTGATACATACCATGGGATCATTTACATGCACTTGAGCTACCACCAAATCAAGCAGATGGGACCTCAGTTTAACGCCTCATTCATAGGACTGCAAACCCAGGACTGCAGCACCCATCTAATGCTGCACTTCAGTGTCTGTAATCCAGTCACCTGGAGTGGGAAATATAACCCACTGCCGTCTGGTCTTCCAGCACCAAAGGTGCGTGCTATCTGTTGAGCCATTGATGCTGACAAACAATGTACCACTGTGTTATTGTTAGATATCTGTAACTGAAGGTCATTTGTGAATTAGTGCTCTACCAAAAATCAATAATTTTATTTATTTTATTTTAATTTATCTTAGTTTCAGCTGAAATTATGACTATGATGGTGCACCTCTATGTGTATAGGGCCTTACATTTTCCTTTCCCTTTCTAACTGGAGGTGCAATTTACTTGGAAATGTGTCCCAGTTTATGTTTGAACTTCCACACCTTTTCTTTTCAGACTGCAGGCAGAACTCAGAAGCATGCTAACTTATGTTACACACACCCACACACACACACACACACACACACACACACACACACACACACACACACACACTTATATATGTATTGCATGGCCCTGTTTTAGATGGTCATAAATCAATGTACTATAGCCACATTTTCAAACCAGGCAGTAACAGTCCTATCCTTTGTTTCATGTTGTGTATCATGCTCTCAACTATCCCCACTATATAAATCCTCATAGTATTGTCTTATAATTTTCATAACGCTGCTTGGTTCATTTTTCTTGCTTACCAGCTTGCAAATTCCATGACTTAACTATTCTCATTTTTATTTTTTGCCTCCTCAGCTTCTGGGCTAGGAGCTTCACATTCTTCAGGATATTCTTATAAAATGTCGTGGCTAATGCCCCCTTTCTGTACTCATATTATCTAGATAATTTTCTATATTCTCTTTTGCTTTCCCAAGGTGTTCCTTCTTCTCTGTCAGCCTGCCATTTTGTCCTGATATCTGTGGAAGACATCTTAACTCTCGTAGTCCCTCATACTAGTCTTGCTCAATTCCCAGGTCTTCTCCCGTACTAGGTATTTTAGTCATACTTTCATGTCTTCCCACTGTTGCACACTTTTGCCATTGGCTTCCTTTACATGAATTAATAATTGCTGCAAAGTCCAACCAATTCTCCATAAACACCCTCTTTTTCATCACGTGCACTGGGAACTTAGAGTGTCTATTCTACACTTCCTGCTGCTTCTGATGTAAAATTGTGATTACTGGTGCATGATCCAACAGAGTTACTGGATGTGTTGTATAATCTATTGCTAGATCATTATGTGACTGGGAAATCTGCAGTTTACTCTCACACAGTTTTTTATTGCTGTGATTAGAAAGTATATCCTTTCTGGTGGTTCATATTATCTTAACATCTTAAGATCTATTACCATCCAAAAGAGGAAAACATTTTGTAGCCCACCATTTTAACACTTCACTCTTGAGGTGTGTCATCAAGGATCCATGGTACCCCCATTCTAGGAAAATGTCTTCAATGTAACCCAGCTCACTTACCAAATCATTGTAAGCAGATGTCAGACAAGCTGCCCTCACCACCTGCCCCCTTACTATGTTGTTCTTCTGATGGGTTGCATGGTCACTATTGTAATATAAATAAGAATTGAAAAATTATCTTTTCTGTAAAGTTTGGATCTAAATTTCCTTTCGTCCAAGTCTTTTACAAGTGTGACATTCAAAAAATGAATCTCATGATATCTTACATTACTTGTATATTTCAGAAATTCCATAGTTTGGTTAATGTAGTTAATAAATTTACCTAATTCACCCTTAGCCCCTTTCCAGATGAGAAAGATATCATCCAAAAACAGTAGGTATAGTACGATGGATTCAAAGTTAGGGGATTTAAAAACCTATTCTTGCTCCCAATATAATAGTAAAATGATGGGGAACACATGGGCACAAGTGGCACCCATAGCCACCACACTCGTCAGTTTGCAGTATTCCCCCTCAAAGTACATAACGTTGTTATTCAACACCATATTCAAGCATTACTTAACTAATCTGAGGTCATTAACTTGCACATCGTAAGAATATTTCCACACCATTCTAACCCCAAAGTGTGGGGGATCACAGAGAATACATTTTTAATGTTGACAGTCACTAAAAAGTGGTGGGGGAGAAAAATAATTTCAGCCATTTTCCTAAAAAAATTCCAAGAATCTACTAGTACATGGTTGTAGGATTTTAGAACAGATTTAAGCTTTCTGTCTACAAAAACACTTAGGGGTGGGTTTTGGAACCTGCTAGTGCTACAATGGGTCTAAATGGGGATCCAGAACATTCTTATGGGTCTTAAGATGGCTGGAATAATGGGTTTCAGGACTGTAAGGAAATTGGGTAATTTTTTGTCTATCATACCTTACAGTAGGTTGTCGTCTAATACTATACCAATATTTCTATAGTCCATTTGTACCTCATTCCATTAAACTTGAATTCATCTTATACAATTGTTCAACAACTCAAACATTTTGGCTACATACTTCCAGTATTGCATTATGACTACCCCTCCCCCATTATCAGATTTCATAATACAAATATCTTTGTTTTTATACATCTCAGATAAAATTCTCCTCTCATCTTAACTAAGATTAGAAACTTTCCATATTTTTTGTTAACATACTCCCTAATCAACTGTTCCACCAATGCTTCAAAATTAGCTAGCAAAGGGTAAATCATCAGCTGATTATCCACAGAACCCCCAAAAATAAGTTATACATTGATTTTCCTTAGAAATAACTTCAGTTCCATCAAAACATTGCTAATTACAGTAAGTTATGATGGCACAAAAGTAAATCCCTTTCTGAAAATAAAAAAATTATTAAGGTCAAGTTGCAGGTCACTATAATTAAAGATTTTGAACTGGCATAGGGAACATACAGTATCACTCCATCTATGGTAATAGTGCAGTTGGCAATGCGTGACTCCATTTCTCCTTCCTCTTCTTCTCCTGCTCTTCCCCCAAGGATACCCAAATTCTTCCCTGTTCAGTCCCATGCCCTGGTAGGGGAGAAAAAAATACATAAGCCACCTCAGATTTATTCTGTGTGATTCCCCCACTCCTTGGTTTTAGAATGGTGTGTAAATATTCTTATGATATGTAATTTTTTGACCACCAGTGACCTCAGATTAGTTATGGAATGCTTGGATATGGTGCTGAGTTTTTAAATCTCCTTACTTTCAATCCATTGTCCTATACCTAGGGTTTTTGGACAATATCTTTCTCATTTGGAAAGGGGCTAAGGATGAATTAGATTAATTTATTAATTTCATTAACCAAACCATGGAATTTCTGAAATTTACAAGTAATGTAAGATGTGATGAGATTTATTTTTTGAATGTCACAGTTGTAAAAGACTTGGACAAAAAGAAATTTAGATCCAAACTTTACAGAAAAGATACTTTTTCTAATTCTTATTTGTATGACATTAATGACCATCCGATCCATCAAAAGAAGAACATAGTCAAGGGGCAGATGGTAAGGGCAGCTCATATGACATCTGCTTATGATGATTTGGTAAGGGAACTGGAATACACTAAAGAACTTTTCCTAGAATGGGGATACGCTGGACCCTTGATGAAAGACCTCTAGAGTAAAGTGTTAAAAGTGTGGGGTACACAATGCGTTCTTCTTTTGGGTGGTAATGGATCAACTAGAGTGCCCTGGGTCCAAGGATGAGGCAGATGGGGTGAAGGTTGAAACTACTTATAATAGATCCCTTATCTTGAAATACAACAACAACATGCTAAATATTCAGAAAATGGTCGCTAAATATTGGGACCTGTTTTCTAAAATGCCTAATGGTTTACCATTTTTTTTCCAAACCACCCCTAAACAGCTGTACAAGAGGTCCTAATATTAAAAATCTTGTTGAAAAAGGGACCAATGAGAAAGTATTCACCAACAGCCACATTCTAAAAGGCACATAAAAATGTGGTGGTATGTGCCACTAGTGCACACATATGTCACATTGTGGAGAACTATTTCTTCCCAGTGTAAGGGAAAGTTTCAGGGAGAACAGGTATTTCAGTTGTTCCACCAAAAGTGTCATGTATTTAGCTTTTTGCTCAGAGTACTTCTCCTGTTATGTGGGGAAGACTGAACATGCCCACAAAAATATAATGTACAATGTGCACAAGGTCAAGAAAAAGATTGAAACCAATACCCTTTACAGACATTTAGTTAGGTGTGCTCAGAGTAGATTTTATTTGGGGTATTAGAAAAAGTAGATCCTAATCCCCATGGGGGGCAATGGGAGACATTATTGGAATATTAGGAACTGATCTGGATTTGCAACTTAATGTTCCAGCAGCATTATTGGAATATTAGGAACTGATCTGGATTTGCAACTTAATGTTCCAGCAGGTCTGAATGACCAGATCTCCCTAGCTCTGGTTCTGAAAATGAGAGCAGCAAAGCTGTAAGAGTGACTTAAGGGATGATGATGATGATGTGATTTACTGTATTTCTAGTTTTGTAATAGGGTTCTTATTTGATATTTTTTTAGGAGAATGGACTTTTCTATAACATATGTAAGGTTATATATTTTTATAAAATTTAATATAGAATTATTGACTATTTTGGATAACGTAGGATTCTGAAACTGTATTTTTAACTTATGTGTGGCAAATTGGATCCAATATAATAGAAAATAGTGTTTGTCACTTTAGGTTTTTTAGAGCGAAAGTAAGAGGAAGTGATGTAAAAATTCTGCTTTAGTGAATTACTTTTAATTTTGTATAAATACTCATCTTAGAAGTGTATCTATTATTCTGAAGAAGTCTTATTTTAAGACGAAAGTGCTTAATGATTGTAATAAAATTTTTGGTTTACTTTTTCCTCTGAATGTTCTGTAACATCTTTGGGTACCATAACAGAGGCATTTCTTTGTGGTTACTACAAAAAGAAAAATCTGTGGTATCCCTTGAAGTCTCAAAAAACTCAGTATGCAACATATACTGGGTCAAAAACAAACCTATCAGAAGCTTTGTAGTTTGTCTCACACTGCAAAGTCTCTGCTTGTTTTTTTTTTTTTTTTTTTTTGCGGTTACAAGTTTCGTTTATGTTTCTGTCTTGCCAGCTTTCTTTGTTTTTTATAGATTGGATTCCAGCTCCCTCCCTTGACTTAGTATCTCTCACAGCATCTCGTTTGTGTCCTGAGATTTGCTCTTTGATGGTATATACAAGTATTGGTGTCAATCTTTGCCCCCACCAGTATCTTCTTGTTATAATATATCTAACTTTTGGGTATGCAGTGCTCTTTTCAGTATTAATCCCCCCTGTTTTCTTTACTAGTGACAATAGTCTTGCACATTTCTGTGCTATATCCTTCCCTATCACTTTATTTTATGAATTTTTTGTGTTCCCTACCCTATTACCTAAATGTGTTTCTGGTATTATCACTTCTGTGACTGGGTTCTTATAAAGATATGTTAATATTTTCTGTTTTTTTATTTGCCCCTTCCATGACAATACCTCTGATGCCATCATCTTCATCTACAGTTTCTTATCCTCTGTCTCATTCAGTCTCTTCAAAGGAACCCTGCTCATCTAATACATTTGAGTTCTTGAAAACTAATCAAGGTACTGCTGCTAAATTTTTGTTTTCCCTCAACACACAGTGACATTCCCCACTCCCAAGTTTTCCCTTTCATTAACCTAAAACTAAATAAAAAGCACACTCAAACTGTGTACAGTATGTCTTGCTGGCATCTCACTTTCATTTGTTATAAGCATTCTGATGCTGGATGCAGCACTAAGCTGTTTCCCACTTCCATAGCTTTTTTAAATCCTCCTGATCAGGTAGGCATTGTCTGTAACTTCAGCCATTCCTCATCTATGCAATCATGCTTTGCATATTTCCAGTATTAATGCTGCTGTGTAATTTATTTCTATAAGGTTAGTTCCTTTCCATCTCAGCTAACTAGTTATTATTATGCTTATTTATTTATTAATTATACATTTAAAAACTTCACTTGCACATAGGAACTCACACGCAAACAGAGAAATTCATTGAGGAGACTGGTGTTTAGCACTTTCTTCCTTTATTGATGAACTGGACTTCCTCAGAATGAAAAAAATATGTAATGCAGTGTCATTTAAAAGTACTGTATGTAATAAAAAGCAATCAATAAAAGCGGTCCTAACAAATCAGAACACATCCGTCTCAAGTTTAAAACACAACTAGCTGAGCAACCAATAGAAAGGTAGTAAAACTGCTTCCCACCACCAGTAAGCAATATGCAAATAAACACAAGGAAACATCATGTTATCGAAGCCATCACAAGACACATTTCATGTCCAGGTTACCATTCAAGCCTGGGGCATTCTCCGCATCAAGCAGCAACTGCCATTTAAGTTCCTTGACTTCCAGCAAGAAGTTGCAGTCTCCAAACAAAATGTTTAATTGTTGCAAAACAAAAAACTTAAAATTAGAGAAGCCAGAAAAAAACATGTACTATGTCTAACTAAAGTGTTGCTATTATTTGTGGATCTGATAATGGCCAGATGTTCTTTTACTCTGTCAGATAGCATTCTGCATGTCTTACCAATATAAAAATATAAACATTTGTTGCGTACACCTGCATATACTACCCAGGAGCTATGGCAGTCAAAAAATCTCCTGAAATAGACTGTGAAGGAGCAATGTTCAAACCAGAAAGAAACTCCTGGGAAAATATATTTACAGACAACACAATTCCCATAGGGGAACATGCCAGGTGGCTTGTCATTGCTAGGTCCAGCTCCTATAGAAAGAATTGATGGTCATTGTGTTCAAAAGCAGGTTTTATTATTTGAGTTTTTTATAAGAAAAATTAGGAGCGTTCCCTAGTTTGAGACTCAATTCTCTGTTGCTTGCAATAATGTTTCAATTATTAAAAACAATGTTGTGGATTGCAACCATGTCTCTACTGACGGGTAAAGGGAAACTTTGGTTTCTATCTGTTCGAGAGCTGGCCGTACTTTCGAAGTAGAGCCCATATTTCAGGATGAGTTTGAAAGCATTGTGTCCTGTTGTCTCTACTTCAGCAAAAACAGTGTCAGTTAAAGCTGTGGGGTAATTTTTTTGCAAGAACATAAGCTTTAAGAAATTTGCTTCCTTTCTGAAAATGTCATCTTCACTAATAAGACATGAGAGTCTTATAAACTGGCCACGCACCACATTTCTCTTCACGAAATGAAGGTACTAGCTCCTATAGTCAAAAAGGTTGTTGCGATAAGTATTATTCCTGTACACATTTGATTGAAAGGAACTGGTGGAGGTGTTAATAGAAATAAATGTGTCTATAAAAGGAACCTCCGTTCTACAGCCAGAAAAAGTGAATTACAAAAACCCAATGCTGTCTTCAAGAGAGTGTAACAAACTGGGACAGAAGTTCTCTGGACCCCTTCCACACGAAAAATATATGGTCTATATAATGACGATATAAGCACACATGTTGAAAATGAGGAAGATGCACTAGTTTCTGCATCTCGCATGTGCTTAAACTCAAATTTGCGTATGCTGGGGCCATCTTAGTGCCAATCACAACTCCTTTCATATGTTGATAAACCCATCCATTGAAGTGGGGAAGACTATCCTTCTTGGTGTTGTAATGAAGTGGAGGTTTGCAGTCAAAAAAACACTTTGTTTTTTCTGAATATTTTGGTGGCCAGTTTCTGAAATTTTTGACCAGTTTTACAGAGAAGTGTTTGAAACATTGTTTATTGCTCCCACTACCCAGGATACACAGAGGGAGGGAACCTTCTTTGTGTAATGGACTAGAACTTTGCAGCCAAAAGAGGCACCTTGCAGTTATTTTTCTTGACTGCATATGTAAAGAAAAAAGGTACCTAACAACAACAACAAAAACCTCAGTGTGATCTTATTCAGTAGTCCTAGATTTCCCGAGTCTTGTGGGGGTGATTGAACTTTTTTTGAAGCCCCTGGATGCTGGTGCAGCTAACTTCACTGGTTCTTCTGTTTTTATTTGCTTGGGTATGTATATATATTTTCTTGTTCAGTTTAACAATAAATCAGCTTACTGTTCTTTTTGTTAAAATTCTGTGTTGAAGACATTATAAGAGGTACTTTAAATTGTTACACTAAAAGTGATTAATGAAAGCAAATGCTTAATTACAATGCTGATGCATTAAAAATAATCCTAAAGTTGAGTTGCTAAGCATGAAACAAGCATGGATTTCTACATATATTTATTTGCTGCATTATTTTGAAAGCAATGTGTAATTTCTTTTTTTCTGAAACATTAATTCTCTACTTTCATTTCAAAGGGGCCCTTGACCACATTACAGTGACAGTGAAAGATGGGAAATTTCCTTTAAAGCAGCTTGGGCAAATCTCTCTGAAATCACCTCAGTTTATTCTGGTGAACATGAACAGCTTTCCAGAGGTATGAATATCTAATACTGACATGTTAATGTTGAGTGTGCACATTAGATTTATGCAGTGGATTGCTAGCAGTCTTTGCACAGATTGATTTCATTATAAATTTCTGCCAGTGTACTCATTGGTGGATACTGCATGTCTGTCACAATCCCATTTGTTCAAAAATAAAGAAATCATTCTGTCCCATAGAAATGCTAGAATGCTTGCATTTGAACTGGGCAATATAACCACATTATTTTGCAGCTCTAAAAAGGAGACTGATCTCTTTGAACTTTGGTCATTCATTAGGTCTTTATGTCATCCAGTATATCACGCAGTCATTTAAATGTATTTATTTTACTGAGTTTGGTAGAGTAGCTCTGAATCTGTTTTACATTTGGGTTGATGTTTTTTGCTGGATGACTTTCCAGTGTTAAATGTAGCTGTTTAGTGGATTGATTGTAGTTCAAACTTTCTGCCCTTTTCAGTAGGTGTTCTGTTTGGGTCTATATCAGAAGATCAAAGTTTCAAAACTTTGAATCTGATATGGTCGACACCATATGATCGAAGTCTCGAAACTTCGAATATTTTAACAGAGATCTCCGTACAGTGCAAAAAGGGAAGATTTCCCTTTTCTGCACTTTAGTGCGATCTTGGAGTTGGTATATTTAAGTAGCGGGGGGTGTGAGGGGTGCAGCCCCCCATGTGGGGGGTGCAGGGGGGCTTGCCCCCCTGCTTAGAGCATTTAAATGGTTTGTTTTTGTAGGTTGTTGTGTTTTATTACATTTTTGATGTTTCAAGACTTCAATTATATGGTGTCAGCCATATCATATTCGAAGTTTTGAAACTTCAATAATGTAATATAGACACGTACTGTTCAAGCAGATCATTTTGACTAGATAATTTTATGGTCTTAAGTATAACTGTTCATGGTTGCATTGAGATGCAGTTCCCTTTTCTGCTTTAGCTTAAATCTTACAGCTTTCCTCCATTGCTGAATGACTTTTTTGTATGTCTTGCACTAGTAGATTTCAGTAGTGTGATTGTGTTAAGAGATCATAATTTTTCAGCATTCTTGTCTTTATAATTTGTCACAAATGTCACAAAGTAAGGTAGCATACCTGTTTAATCTCTATTTCTCTGTCTGTCTGTCTCTTTTTCACTCACATAATAAAAGAACATGATTAAACAGTCTTTGTCTTATTACTGTGTGAGGTATGCACAACAGATCACTTGCTCTGAACAACCAGTCTCCGTGTTTACTGGTGCTGTCAAGAAGAGCAAGTGCTGTTGTCTGTAGGTATATATTTTTTTCTCTTGCAGCTATTTATGTTTTTACCACCATATATATCTATGGACAGTGGTAATAGTATACACTGTTCACAGCAGTAATCCATTGTTTCTTTATCTTCTCTCTTTTAAAAAGAGTTTACAGTGATCAATACAGAATTGTTAGGCAGTAAATGAAAGCCATAATTTGAATTACATTACTGTGACCATTATTTTGTTTTCACTTTCTTTTTGATCACGGAGGTGCTTGCCGAAAGCAGTTGTCTTTTGGGGGGCACATGATCAGAGTACAAATGATCATTGATCTAGTTTATTGGGGTGGGGGCGTTGTAAACGTGTGAGATCAATATGTTGAAATACATTACTGTGGGCATTCACCTTCATTCTAACATTAGTGGGGTAATCAGAAAATGGATGTCTTTGTGAGGATCTGGAGGCAGGCTATGTATAATACTACAGGGCAATTATATGATTACTATTGAATGCTCACTGACAGGACAGTGGTGTATGTCGGAAAGCAACAAGTTGAAAACCTTACTGCAGCCATACTTTCTTTCACTTCCTTCACAAGGACTTAATACGTATGCCTAGAAAGTGGATATTTTTGGGGGGAGATGGGGGGAAATGAAGACATACACTGTTTGAAAACAAAGGTAAGTTACATTACCTATGTTAAATGATCATTAATATGAGTCATTTGATTAATGCTATTGATTGCTGTAATATAGAAATGCAATGAAGACACAAATCTTATTTTTGCATTCAGGTTGTTACTGTGTTGCTATAAATTTGCAATAATGAATTAATTGTCTTTTAATTTCCTGATTCAGTGGCAGAACGAGTACTAACCTTCGTGTAGCATTAAGGAGAAACAGATGTCTTTTATTAACAGTAGCCCTATGTCTAGAGTGATTTTTTTTTTAAAACTCAAAAAGGTTTGTGCTAATCTTACTTACTTACCTGTCTGAATACATTATATGAAGTTACTGGCCTGGCTTCAAGGGCATGCTAGCATTTTTTTTTGTCATTTTTACTGTGAGGCAGTGTGAGGGGAAATTATCTTCTGGGCTTGTGTTTTGAAGAAGTTTACTGAATCGCTTCAGAGATGTCTTGATATCTGGATTTCACTACTTCATATACACAGTTTATGTCTGATGGGCTATCTTGAAACTGCTTTTCAAGAAGTTGGCTGCTTTTGCAGTAATATGTACTTGACCAAACCGAAGAATGCATATTTGAATATTTTTAAAGTTAATTATGTTGATTCTATCTCTGTTAATTGACTTTCACTTAAGGAAGTACTCCAGTTTATAACATCAAAAGTATCAGGTAAATCTCAAGTCAATTATAATTGCTTTGATATTTTGAGGTATTTGGAAAGATTAATGTTAAGTTGCTATATACAAGTAAAATGAAAAGAGTATTCCATTTCTTTAGAGAAAGTAATGTAGACTTTCATCTAAGCTCATTGTAGAGTTCCTTAGACTGTAATAGTGTTGAACATAGAGGATTATGACAAGCTCACCAATCTTAACCCGCTTATTATGTGTTCGAGACTTGGAATACAAAAATTCACCTCTCTTCACTCGAGAGGTAAATCTTAGCATCCATATCAAGAACATATAATAAGAGGTTATGATCAGTGAGACTCTCATAATTCTTCATAGTATATGAAACTTTATTTGCTCCTTGAACTACTGGTTAAAGGGGAAAAAATGTAGTGTTTTCTTGGCTTTCAAAGCATAAAACAATGAGCACTTTCACAGAGGTAGTGAAACGCAGTCTGTTACAATTACACTTGCCTCCATACCTGTCTGTCTAGATTTTTGCAGGATATCTAGATTATTGTTTCATATTTTTGGTGTGTTCTTCATAAAATGTGTTGGACACACCACTAAGGCTTAAAGTCACTAAATATTGACATGCAGTTGAGGTTCAGCATTTGCATTCTTCAGATTATGCAGGCGAACACACTTACTGTTATTCTATCAACTCTCTTTTAATTTTTTTTTACAAGAAGTTAGGGACATGTTAATGGTACAGAAAGCAGGCAGAAACAAATGTTTTGTTCTGCCACTGTCATTTACTAGTCAATACAGGCAGATTTTACTGCCTAGCATGGGACTCAACCTTAGCGTTAGCAGGGGGTGTTTAATATTTGTTAAGCTCTGGTTCACGTCATTCTGGCATTTAAGTGGTTTTTCCTTTTTCGAATATCAGAGCATAATCGTCGCACTCCATGAACTATATTACAGTTAAGTACACAGGAAAGCCAAAGAACCAGTGATTGATCTTTTCCCTGGTCTTTTGGTTCACCAGTGCATTTAACTATGATTAGCACCATGTGTTGCAGTTTGAAGAATTCTCTGGTGGCCTTAGATGAATGTGCTCACCGATTTCTCTAAATAACTAGAATTTCTTTGCATTTGCCTTTGTGATTTTTTATTTTAGGTTAGTGTCTTTTGCAAATGTGGTTTGTTTAGCTATCCCATATTCTTTCATACTGTTTACTTGTAAACAAAAATTGTAGGTATGGGGTTCTTTTGTGCCTCAAGGAGATATTCAGATACAGATTTCTTCTATAGGCTACGGACAGCCTCCAAATTCTTAATAGACTGCTTGAGGTTCATATCCTGGAGAGAGGTCTATGTATGTTTTTCTCCTCTGGCTGTTGATATAAAAAACTGTCACCATGAGCTTTTCTAACACCGTCTCATTATGGCTTAATGGAAATAGTTTGGTTTCAGGCCAGAATGGACACTTGTGTTCTTTTATCTGGCTCTGTGACTTCTAATTCTTTTTATTTGTCTCACTTCCAACTCCCAGACTGGTTCTGATCATCACAAGAAGAATTTTGCATTGGTGGTATCGATTAGATGTTCTTCATCTCACATTGCTGCAGTCCTTACACTTGGTAGTCCGCTGTCCTCGGTCGGCCCGAATATCAAAATATATAGGGGCTGACCCGGTCAAGGCGCAAGACTGACATCAGAGCGTCCAGTAGGGTACAAATGCGCATGATCGCCGCCATCCCTCTTTTTTTTTTTGCCGCATGGTCCGTGCAGTTGCAAGTGCCGTTCGGCGTTCTGAAATTTTTTTTTTCAATGGAGTTTCAGACCGTCAAAGTTGGCTAAAGTACCCGTTGGGAATATTTCTGGCAACGCGTTGTTGGTGTCGCTTTTGTGCTAGGTTCAATAAAGCGCACCTATTAGCGAAAGGTTGGATGGTTTAGGTTGGTCTTCGGGAGTGCAATTAATTATGCCGTTGGATGCTCGACGCCACTTCTTCGAAGAAGTGCAAAGACAAAGCAGCAGCTAAAAGAAGAAGAAGAGTCGTCATGCCGCCGGTTCTTTCTTAGGCGCAGTGGAACCGTGGTTCACCGGAGGCTTCTGGAGTCCCAGGGGAGAGACTTGATATGCAGGGGCGTGGCTTTGGAACCAGAGTTGGGGTTTTGAGCAGGCTTGGATGTTTCCAGAGTCTCGGCTGAAGAATTCTGATTCTGATGTGGATGATTCTACTCTTCTGCTTCTCCTCCAGAGGATTTGGCTATACCACCTGTTCTGGATGTTGTGGAAGATGTGTTTGCAGAGGCTTCACTTAATCCTGATTCTTGCCAGTTTCACATGTTGAAATATCAAAACTATCTTCTTTCTCAATTGAAGTCTAAGGTTGATGCTCTGGTTTTGATGCTGTACAGGCCTCGTAGGGGGTGGCTGCCCACTGGGGTCAGTCCTTCGAGGCACACCTGGCTGAGGATCAGAATTTATCTGACCATGTTAAGACAAGGATTTTAGATGCGCAAGTTCAGCCTCAAAATCTCTAGGGAATTGGCTGCTAAAGGGTGGGCGTACCCTTCTTATGATTCACTGTCTAGGGGTAGATCTAGACGGTAGGGGCAGAGCTCAGGGCTCTTTCAGACCTAGAACAGGAGTTCACCTGCACAGTCTTCGGTGAGGGCAGGGGCCAGTCCTTTCGTAAACAGGCCCAAGGACAGATGGGTATTGGATATCATACACCAAGGTTACAAGTTTTATTTCCATACCTTGCCTCCTTTCAAAGGCATGCCAGACGCTCCTCCTCAGCAAAGAATAGAGGCTCACAAACAAATTTCTCTGCTGCTTCAAATATTATCTATCCTCAACACTTATCTGGACATTCCCAAGTTCAAAATGTTGATCACTGGATGGTGACTCTGGATCTCAAGGAGGCTTACCTTCATGTTCCTATCAGGCTAAGTTGCAGGAAGTATCTCGTTTTCGAGCTGGGACTTCTCATTATCAGTTCTCTGCATTGCCCTTTGGCTTATCTATGCGCCCAGAGTGTTTCACGAAGGTTCTGGCTCCAGTGATAGCTTTCTTCAGGCTAAAAGGAATACAGATCTATCCTTATTTGGACGATTGCCTGATTCTGGCCCAAGGAAAGAACTTCTTCATCATTTGCAATATGTGATAGCAGTGCTGAGATGCCTGGGGTATTAGTCTAGTACCCTCTCAGGACATGTGCTTTCTGGGTGTGAGACTGAATACAGCATCCCAGATGGCCTTTTGACCCCGGACAAACAAAAGAATCTTTCCCTTTACTTCCATCAATTGTCTCATCAGTCCAGGCTGACTGCAAGGACAGTCCTTCAAGCCTTGGGGTTCATGGCATCTTGTATTCTGGTGCTTCCCAATGCCAAAGTGCATATGAGGAAGCTACAATGGTATCTCAAAATGTATGGACACAGCACTGCCAAGATATGGACACTGTCATTCAGATAATACCTTGCATTCAAAAGGAATTTTTGTGGTGGGCTCAGGAATGTCACCTAAACAAGGGACTCCCTGTGACCGCCAGAGGGCGAGTCAGATTCTAACGACAGATGCCTCAAACAAAGGTTGGGGAGCCCATCTAAATGGAAAGTGGATACAAGACTGCCAGACTACAACATCTACATATCAACTTGAAGGAGATGTTAGCAGTCTTTACTTCTTCCAGGGCAGGTGTTGGTTCTAACAGACAACACAACTGTCATGTGGTACATCAACAAGCAAGGGGAACTCATTCTTATCCTCTATGCAGACAAGCAATGATTTTGTGGGAGACTGCTCTCAGTTTACAGCTAAATCTTCAGGCAAGGTTTCTGCCGGGAGCACAGAACTCCTTAGCAGATGTGTTGAGCATCTAATTATGGATCCCCACGAGTGGAAATTGGATCCTCATGTATTTCAGAAATTGACAGTGTCATGGGGAACTCCAGACATAGATCTGTTCGCTTCTCCACTAAACTACCAGCTGCCAAAGTTTTGCACAAAAGGTTTCATCCCACAGCTTGGAAAGTGGATGCTCTTTCTTTCAATTGGAGCAATCTTCATGTGTATGCCTTTCCACCTCTGCCTCTCCTCCCAAAGGTACTTCTAAAGGTCAGACAGGACAAGCCAAAGATGATTTTAATAGCTCCAGATTGGCCTCGACAGCACTGGTACCCATTACTGAGAAGTCTGTACGGGAGCCTCCATGGCCTTTGCCTTCGATTCCACACCTGCTGTCTCAGGAGAACAGTCATTTACTCAATGTCAAACTTCACTCTCTTCACCTAACAGCCTGGCATATTCTGTTTTAAACCCTGGAGGGTCTCAGCTTCCACAGCAAGTTTTGAATGTTATTTTGGAGGCCAGAAGGTCTAGTACAAGGAAAGTGTCGCACGAGATAAATGGAAGAGATTTTTGTTTTGGAGTGCAGCAAAGGAATTTGATGTTTCTAAGCCTAATTTAAGTGTGGCTCTTCAATATCTTGCTGAGTTGCTGGACAAAGGTTTGTCCTTCTCTTCTATTAAGGTTCATGCTGCAGCAATTTCTGCTCACTATGACTGTGACCCACCATTGTTTTCTCATCCTTGGTTTAAGCAATTCCTTAGAGGTGGGATCTCAATTTTGTGTTGGAGAAACTCACTCTACAACCTTTTGAGCCTGCAGCTTCTGCTGAGTTGAAATATTTATCATGGAAGACTGCTTTTTTGTTGGCCATTACCTCTGCAAGAAGGGTTTCTGAATTACAGGCCCTTATGGCGGTTGAGCCTTTCTTAATTTTCCATAAGGATAGGGTATCTTTACGTACTAATCCTTCCTTTATGCCTAAAGTGGTTTCTAGTGTGGCTTTAAACCAAACTATTCATTTGCCTACTTTTATGCAAACCCCCAAAATAAAGGGAAAAGATTTTGCACACTTTGGATATACACAGGCAGTTGCGATATTATTTGAGCAGAACTAAAGGGTTCAGGCAGTCTCAGCAGTTATTTGTTTCATTTGCTTTGGGTTCTCAGGGCAAGCCTGTGTCAAAACAAACTATTTCTAAGTGGATTGGGTTTTGTATTGCTTTCTGTTATTCCCATCATGGTAAGGAGATTCCAGCTGGGATTAGGCCTCATTCCACTAGGGCTACTGCCACTTCTACAGCTTTTTAAGGGGTGGCAACTAAAGATATTTTGGAGGCAGCTACTTGGAGTTCAGTGCATACTCATTACCACCTTCCTCTTTACTCTAAATCTAAGGCTGGTTTTGCCACTGCAATCTTACAGGGCATTTTGGCAGCACCTAATGCTTTATAGTTTTGCCATCCTCCCTACCTCTGCTTTGGGATTCTACCCAAGTGTAAGGACTGCAGCAATGTGAGATGAAGAACATAGTACAGTTTTGTACCTACCATAAATGTAGATGTTCTGTAGTTAGAGGCGGTGGTGTGGTTTGGGTTGTAAATATTGTGGATTTTGTATATATTGTACATATGATTAGTGCAAGGGTGGTTGGTTGTTTTTTGCTGTCTTTTGGTTTTGGCCTTTCTTTTTAGGGTCTTCTGACATCTGGGGCAAGAAAAGACTGAGGATATCGGTCGTCGGTCATTTTGTACCCTGACGCTCTGATGTCAGTCTTAAGCGCGCTTGACCGACCCAGCCTAATCACTTGATATTCGGGCCGACCGAGGACAGCGGACTACCCAAGTGTAAGGACTGCAGCAATGTAGATCTTCGAACATCTACATTTATGGTAGGTACAAAACTGTACTTTTCAACCCCTCCCCCCCAGTGCACACAGTTTTCTCCTGGTTCTCAGAGGTTTACATTACATTTGCAAGAGAGGATGTTGTTGTTGTATCTTTCGGCTTTTCCCGGTTAGGGGTCGTCACAGCGGAACTCCGGTCCGCTAATGATTGGCAGTAGATTTTTTTACATGCCGAGTTGCCAGCTCTGACGCACAACCTTCAACAAAGGTACGCCCATTCACGCATGTCTCCACACAGAAGACACTTTAGCTGAGAATCGAACAGGACAACGTCTTACTGTGAGGTGACAACGATACCACAGCACCACCACCGCAGTTGCAAGAGAGGATGTTAATTTATAAAATTGCAAACTAATGCAAGTTTAAACACAGATTCCGTGTTCCTTCTTTATTATCATAGTCATCTTCTACAAAAACTGTTTCTCCCAGAATGTTGTGTACATCCATCTGCTAGCCACCTATGTAAGCTGTTGATATGGGTCAGGATGCTTTTTTCTTAGATTGGTCTGTAAATTCTGAATGTTTTTGACAGTAGCCCAGATGAGTCACAGTAAACTTTCGCCTCCAAACCCTCATTGTGTATGTTTCATTTGATGCTGTAATACAACTTATTATGAGTTTGATTTTGTTTCTACAAAGTCTTCCATGTAATGATTTTTTTATTTATTTATTACTTTAAGTCCAAAGTGCATAACACCACCAAGGCTTGTGTATAATAGATTCTTAATAGGATGCTTATGTTTATGCTTTTAGTTCGATGTATACATGCTGAAGACTAGAAAGGTTATACATAGTCCTTGATGGCTGTAAGTTTCAGAAAAAAAACAATTTATAGTAAGTCCAGATCCAGTGATGCTTTTGTTTCTAAATGTAATAAAAGTATATATATATATATATATATATATATATATATATATATATATATATATTTCATTGATCTCTGCTGCACTTGGAGTTTTTACTTTCTCTTCAGCAACTGTTAGAGCAAGTAATTATCAAATTTGTGTGCTTTTTTAACTTTTTGATTTGTGTGAACAAGCAATTGAAGTGGTAAACTGTTTGTCTGACTTTCATTTAAGATAAATGTATTTCATCTCCTTTCTGCTGCCATTGACATTTTGTCTTTTGCTATTAATCTTTTGCTACTAAATATACACATAAAGTCCTTGTAACAGTAAGCCATAATACTTGGGTTATGACTAACCTAACCTGTGTCTTCTCAAGCCTGAAATCTCAAAAGCTTTATAGAGACCATTGCAGACATGTAGGTGTGCTTGTGTTCCCTTTCATATACCACATTGCTGCATAATGTTCATTATTGGGTCACTGCTACAGTAGCCTAAGATGTATGAGTTATACCTTACATAGGGTATAACAGGCAGCCTGCTTCGAAAGCTTAAGGTCACCTTCCACACGTCCAGGCCACTGATATCTCAAGCTAGGTAGGGAGAAAGTCAGAGGTCTCTGCGGCAAGCCCCCCAGAGCTTTTATGCCACTCAAGAGTGCTTCTGTTATGGGATTTCAATGATAGATGGCTGGCTAGCTTTCTCTGTTAGTGGACAGGTGTTATCTTCAGAGAAAAAGCCTTCCAGAGCTATTTTATGACTAAAACAGTACTTGTTTTAAAATAAGTTTGTAACCAAAACCAATAGCCCGACTAAGTGCTAAAACAAAATGAATAACTAAAAAAAAATAAATAATAGTCTTCATCCAGGAAATGATAGCAGTTGAACATTTTCGTCCTATGATATGCCAAAACAAAACAAAATGAGCATTGGTGCATCAGTGGGTGAGGCTTCTCTCTAATAATTGTTTCCTTTTCAAGTGTCGACTGGTTATGTAGAGAGTTTTGAAAAAGTCTGCAGTTTTATTACGTAGAATGAAAGTGCTCAACTGATAACATTCAATAAATCTTCCTGAATGAAGACTACTGGAGTTTTTTTTTTGGTTATATTTTTAGAAAGAATTGTTTGTTTTACATTAGGTTTTAAATGTTTTTGGACTGCCACATAACATTTCAGTCAGTTGAAACTGCGTGTTCTTTTTGTTAGTTTTAGAGTAAACTTTAATTTTAAAATGAAAACCACGACTCGGCCAATGAGTGTACAACTCCACTTGAACTGTTTAAAAGCGGAACATGTTTAATACGATAAAAATAAAACAAAATGAAATTTAAAATACACCTGGATGTTAAGCGCTTTCACTCATTACATAGAGCTTCATCAGAACATCCTATCACTAACAGATACATTGTTTAAATGCAAAAATTGGCGCCAAAAATCTGTTTCTCCTTCCTTAAAGAGATACTGCTACATAACTCTGTTTGAATTCATCTTATTACTTTTAAATTAATATTGTACTTCTTAATAAAAAAACTTGCTATAAAAGTATTGTGAATACATTTGAATAAATAAATATACATGAATGAATAAAATATTGTATTGCTATGCCAAGGACCGATATACATGATGTATCTATATAAACCATAAATATCTGATCATCATAAAGAAACACTTAGATAATTTAAAAACAGTTAGATACATTAATAATATTTATTGGGCTAATGAGTTAAAATTCATAGAGGAATTCCTGATAACATATTAAGGACTATGCATGCAAAATGAATTAAGGAAAATGAACTGTAAAAGTAAAAATATATATTTGATACTGCACTAAGTGTGCGTAAACAACTGTTAGTATGTATGAGTATTGTATTAGAATACACATCAATGAATATTTAATAAGTTGAATAAATAAATAATTAAAATATATATAAAAATTGTTGTGTGATAGAAATTATGATATATACTAAAAATAGTTGCAATTGATGAAATATGAATATAAATATAAATAAAAATATAAACATTTGTAATTTATCTAGAATCCACTTCAAGAATAGGTTTATATGGAATGAATTCATTTAAACCTGGCAGGTTTGCGGCATTAAGATAGAGTTGCCACCAAACTTCCTTGAAGCTTAATAATTTCTTCAGATCCCCTCCTTTGGGATTGTTATAAATGATATCCAAAATGCCAAATTTAAACTCGTGTCCTGCCCCCATTTTTTCCACATGTCTTGATAGGGCATTAGTACCATCTTTTCTAGATATGTTATAAATATGATCATAAATTCTCTTCTTAAAATTCCTTTCTCTTTTTCCAACATAATAGCTAGGGCATGCTCCACATTTGGCGATATAAATCACCATTCTAGTGTTGCAATTTCCCTTTTTCAACTTTATAACTGTTTGATAATTGTTAAAAATGCTTAATTTATGTGTTTCTAAGATGTGTCTACACTGGTTGCATGTACCACACTTTCTGGTACCTTCAAATTTGGAATTTTTGTTTTTTTGATTACTATTTGACTGATATTCAAGTAATTTCTTAATATTATCTCCCATTTTGTATACCACACCTGGTCTCTTCCCTACTATTTTCTCCAAGTTAGGTTCAGAATCTAATAAAAACCAAAACTTGTTTATAATTTCCACAATTTTATCAGACTTGGGACAATATGTCAAGATGAAAGATCTCTGATGTATCATTCTCTCAATATCATTCCTGTTTTTCCTAGAAACTAATTCGTTATTAGTGATATCTCCTGTTCCTAGTAGGGGTTTGTATTTCAAACCCCATTCATTTATCACATATGTCCCTATGTTGTACAACATTGAGGGAGGGTAACCTCTATCCTTGAACAATTTTGTGATAAAATTGATCTCTTCCTGCATAGTCAAATGATCCAAAGTCATGCGAGCAGCACAGATACATTGTCCTTTGAATATATTTTGTTTTAGTTTAGTGGGATGAAAACTGTCGTATGCCAAGTAATCATTGGAAAATGTATTTTTTCTGTATATCCTAGATCTTAAAACATCGTTGTATGCATAAATATAAGTATCCAAATAAGCTATTCCCACATTACTCTTGTTGTGTGTAAATTTCAAAAAATTACGACTATTGTTTATATATTCAATAAACATATTCAGTTCTTCATCAGTGCCACTCCATAATATATACATATCATCCAAAAATCTCGAGTAATGAAGAATGTTGCTAAAGTGATTACTGGGAAACAAGTGGGTTTCTTCCCAGTCCACCATGACTAAATTGGCAAAGATGGGAGCACATGCCGCTGCCATCGCTACCCCTCATGTCTGTTTAAAGTATTCCCCTTTGAAGTGTATAAAGTTATTATCCAAAACCATAGTCATGAGTTCCATAATTAAACAAATCTCATCCCATGTCATACTTGTATACTTATTTATACTGTTGCAAAATGCTTCCAACCCTTCATTCTTGGGAATACTGGAAAATAAATCAGCAACATCAATGGTGACAAAATAATATTCCTTTTCCCAATTGTTGACAGGGTATTTACTTGAAAATTCCCAAGAATCTTTCACCATATAAGGTATGTTGTCATATACTGTCTTGAGTTTGTTATCAATGTATTTTCCTATAAAATATGTTTTTGAACCTTTGTCAGATACAATAGGCCTGAATGGGGGGTCAGTGGTACTCTTGTGTATTTTTGGTATTCCTACAAAACTGGCCAAAGTTAGAAACTTGACCTTTAAATAATCATATACTACATTAGTTATTCTTCCATCTATCAAAAATTCTTCTAAATATGAATCAGTTCTCTGATGAAATATATTTACTTCATTAATTGAGATTGATTCATAGTTACCTGAATCATAAAGTATGTCGTACATTTTCATAGTGTACTGAATCTTATCATATATGACCACCCCTCCCCCTTTATCAGGTTTCATGACTCTGATCTGAGAATTCATCTTTAAAATTCGTAATATTTCTCTCTCCTGGTTGGTTAATTATTGCCTTCCTCTAACATGGTTTTGTCATGATGTATAGTATATATTTCCTTAGCTACAATTTTCTCGAAAACATCAACTCTAGGATGATATGGAGGAATGAATGTGCTTTTACTTTTCAATTCAATGTCATTGAACTGCTTGTCACACCTCTCTATAAATAAACTCCTTGGAAACAGGTTTATTGTTGAAAAATATACTTAGATTAATTTTCCTTGTGAATTTTTTAAGTTCACATAAACAATCAACTAATTTAAAACTTTAATTTTATTCGTGTTTTACTCTGATTTTATTATTAGTAATTTTTATAAATTATTTTAGGGACTGGGGCAAGTACGTGTTGTACATGTCACTGTTATTTTTGTGCAGACATAACTTTCACTTGTAGCTCTTCAGACTTTGTTCTTGGCTTAACTGTGTTATACATGTCACTGTGTTATTTTTGTGTAGACATACCACTGGATTCACTAACCTTTCATGCAGGACTAGCTTAGTCCTGCACGGAGGTGCCCATTTAGGAGCAGGACAGCAGCGCGCCATGCATAGTAATGAAGGCACACTGGCCAAGATCCTAGGCTTACATGGAGCGTGTACGAGTGCAGGGGGCGTGTCTGAGAGCAGAGCTCTCAGAATATACATGCCCCTGCAATGAAGGACTGCAGAAAGGTAGTAAACAATGAGTAAGACTGCCCATAGATGTATGCATACCCCCAGCAACATCGCCCAACATGTATAAGAACAATAGTGAATAAAAAAAAATAAAAAAGATATGTATTGTTAATGAAACGGATGAGGTTTAACCATAGGTACACGTGTTTGCCCATTGCTTAGCTATCGTTAATGTAGCTTAAATAGCAAAAGGAGGATAAAAACCAAGATATGTGCAAATGAAGCAGTACAGCAATACTGTAGTGGGCAGAGTGTTTGCCTCACGGGCAGTGAATCCCAGTTCAAGTCCCACTGCAGTACATTCCATTTCCATGTCAAATCACTGTTATGATCAATATATTTAGTTGTATAACCTAATAAATAACATATATTTATGATTTGGAGTAGTAAGCTGTGTAATGAATAATAACCCCATACACTCGCCAAAGTCACCAACTCCCCAAAAACCAGTAGACTATTACTGTCTAAAATATAGCAGTGGTAAGGATAAATAAGCAGTAGTAAGCAGGTGCAAGTCTGTTTACATGACGGTAAGCAGTGCTTACACAGAGTAAGCAATAGTGAGGCTATCCATGTGTAAGCGGATGTCACTGGACATTGACCGTGCTTACCGTCGCGCAAACAACTGCATAAAAGTGCTTCATTCACTCTGTATCCAACAGGCCTTATTCTGGCCAGCAACAAATTAAACAGCCTCTGCAAGGCTCGAACCCAGGAACCTGCACACCATAGCCAATGTGATTTACTACTAAGCCACCGCAGATGTACATAACCCTGATGTTTCCACAAACAAAGCATCCAGCAATACCTTTCAACATTACAGGACATGTAGCTATACATGTAGATGTATATGTGTGTGTGTATATATATTTATAACTAAATAGATATATATAGAGAGAGTAAAATCCCATGAGTGGAAGAGCTCCCTGGTCAGCCTCAGTAAGAAGCTGAGATCCCTTATAAGATCCTCCAAAGCTAGCTACGAAAACAAAATCGCCACTAAATCCAAGGACAACCACAAAGCATTCTATAGCTATGTCATGAATCTAGATGGCAACACCCAGATCTGCTCTGAGTTACAGCACAAAGGCACGAAAATTACAGAACCAACTGATCTTGCCAACATCCTGGCAGACAGGTTCAGTGCTAACTTTACCCCCCTCTCACCCCCTAAAGGGCCCATATCTATACAGGAAGAATGCAGAGTCCCTGTACTCACAGCTACACAGGTAAAAGCTGCACTCTCTAAAGCCAAAAACACAGCATCCATGGGACTGGACAACATCCCAGGCTGCGTTTTACATGAACTTCAGATCAAACTGGCTCCCCACTTAAGCACCATGTTCAATAATAGCCTCGCATCAGGCTTTGTGCCCACTGAATGGCACACAGCAACAGTTATCCCACTCCACAAAGGGGGAGCC